>NW_027497212.1:0-124872 GCF_021521415.1 Bidens hawaiensis | reverse complement strand
TGCGCAGGATCCTAGTTGATGGAGGAAGTTCAGTTAACATCATCCAATATGATGTACTCAATAAGATGAATATCCCAGATTCAGAAATCGTTCCCCGATCGTCCGTACTCGTTGGTTTCAGTGGTGAAACTAAGAAAACAATGGGGGACATCAAGGTTCCTATATACACTGAGGGAGTGAAATCTTACCAAAACTTTTGTGTTATAGATATTTGTCTTGTTGCAATGTAATTCTTGGCATTCCATGACTACATGGAATGAAAGCTGTAGCGTCTACTTATCACCAGTGTATCAAACTACCAACTCCTTGGGGGGTAGTGAGAATAGACGGAGACCAAGTGGAAGCTAAGAACTACTATTCCTCGTCCATGAAATCGGCAGCTAAGCAAAGGGTAGCATAACAAATACAACAACATCCTAGGAATGTGCTGGAGGCTCGAGAATAAGACCTGAAAGAAGTATCCTTGGACCCCGAGGATCCAGACGTAAAGGTTTTCCTAGGATCCAGTATCCTTACTAATATTGAAGAGGATATAATATCCTTCATCAAACAACGAAATTACACATTTTCCTTCAAGCACTCCGACATGACAGGTATATCAAAAGAGGTAATTACCCATAAACTAGGCCTTGATAATTCTATTAAACCCATTCACCATAAGCGAAGAAAGTTCTCTCCTGAGAGAAATGCGATCATACAAGAAGAAGTTGAAGACTTCTTAAGGCCGGTATGATCAGAGAGGTTAAGTATTCTCGATGGTTTGCTAATGTTGTGGTTGTTTCAAAAAAGAATG
Source organism: Bidens hawaiensis (assembly GCF_021521415.1). NCBI lineage: Eukaryota > Viridiplantae > Streptophyta > Magnoliopsida > Asterales > Asteraceae > Bidens > Bidens hawaiensis. Next base: position 124,079 of record NW_027497212.1, on the reverse strand, counting down.
GAAAGTGGAGGGTATGTGTCGATTTCACAGATTTAAACAAGGCATGTCCCAAGGATCCTTTTCCATTAACATACATAGACTCCATGGTGGATGCAACAACATGACATGAGATGCTTACTTTTATGGATGCTTTCTCTGGATTTCAACAATCTTAGATGGAACCATCTGATCCAGAAGACACAACATTCATGACTTCTACTGGATTATATTGCTATATTGCCATGCCTTTTGCACTAAGAAATGCAGGTGTGACCTATCAACGCTTAGTCAACATGATGTTTAAAGATCAAATAGGGAAGACCATGGAAGTATATATAGATGAAATGTTAGTCAAATCCAAGAAGGTTGAAGATCATTTTAAAGACTTGGAAGTAGCCTTCAACATCCTCGACCAGTATAACATGAAACTCAACCCATATAAATGGAATTTTGGTGTTAAAGAGGGAATGTTCCTTGGTTATATGGTCACTAAGAGGGGTATAGAGGCTAGCCCGGAACAAATAAAGGCCATCATCAACTTGAAGTCACCCGCGAATGCAAAAGATGTGCAAAGGTTGACCAGCAGGATCGCAGCCTTGAATAGGTTCATCTCTCGATCTTCGGAGAAGTGTAAGGATTTTTATGATATCCTTAAAAAGAATAAAAAGTTCTAGTGGACGGAGAAACATGAGGATGCACTCAAAGCCTTGAAGGACTAATTATCCTCAACACTATCATTAATGAAGCCGACAGATGGGGAACCCTTATCCTTGTACTTAGTCGTCTTCGATAATGCAGTAAGTGCTGTCCTTGCAAAGGATCATGAAGGGGAACAACATCCTGTTTATTATGTAAGTAAAAGTCTTCTAGATGCTGAAGCCAGGTACTCTCATTTTGAAAAATTAATTCTTGCCTTAATTATGGCTTCTACTAAGTTAAGACATTACTTTGAAACTCATACTATAATTGTGAAAACTAAATATCCTGTCAAGAATGTTTTTAGAAATCAGAGATGTCAGGTAGGATGGCTAAGTGGGCTGTGAAGCTAAGTGTATACGATATCCAATACGAACCAAGGACAACTATCAAATCTTAAGCATTAGCAGACTTTGTGGCTGATTTCAGTAGTGATTTACAAAAGGAAGCCGACTTGGAGGTCCAATAGCTAGAAGAAACCAAGGATCCTTGGATCTTATTCATGGATGGGGCATCCAACCTTAGAGTAACAGGTCTAGGTGGTCTACTGAAATCGCCACAGGGGGATATAATACCCCAGTTTATAGCCTATGAGTTTTAAGCCACAAATAATGAAGCAGAATAAGAAGCTTTAATTGCAGGTTTGCTACTAGCTAAACACATGGGGATCAGGTATCTTCAGGTGTATATAGATTCGTTATTAATAGCTAACCACTTTAATGGCTCATAATGTTGTTAAGGAGAAAAACTAATTAAATATGTAGACATTGTGAAAGAAATGTCAAAGTTCTTCGATTCTTTTAGTATTATACAGGTACAAAGGGAAGAAAATGCTGGGGTAGATGCCTTAGCAAATCTAGCTTCATCTTTGAGACTCCGGAAGCTACGAAAATTCCAATCATCCATATACTCTCACCAGCAATATGAGAACAAGAGTTGTGGAGATAACAATTAACAAAGAGATTGTGCTCTGGGATCCATTATCCTCAAATAATCAAGGATATTGGATCCTCCTGATCAAGAAATTCATTCAAGATGGAGAGATTCCCGCTACAGAAAATCCTAAAACCTTCAAACTTAAGGTATCACAATACATCTTATTACGTGATATTCTGTATAGGAAATCTCTTGCAGGTCCATACTTGAGGTGTATTAACGAACCTGAAATCCAAGAGGTTCTCAAAGACTTTCACGAGGGTGATTGTGGTAATAACACTAGAGGCAGAGCCCTATTCTCTAGAATTTTAAGAACATGATACTTCTGGCCAATCATGAGGAAAGATGCCATGGAATATTCAAAGAAATGTGATGCTTGTCAAATACACGACAACATTTTTCACCAACCAGTGGAACCTATGTATCCTATATCCTCATCATGGACTTTCATGAAGTGGGGCATGAATATTGTGGGTACACTACCTAAAGCGCTAGGAGCCAAAGTGTTCATGCTTGCCATGACTGACTACTTCTCAAATTGGATAGAAGCAGAAGCTTTTGTACAAGTCTGCGAGAAAGAGGTGATACCCTTCATTAAAAGAAACATTATTACTAGATTTGGTATTCCTTCAGAAATTTTTTGTGACAATGGTTCCAAGTTTATCAGGAAAAGAACCACTAACTTTTGTGACAGTTGGGGCATTAAGATGATCACTTCTACACCAGTTCGCCCTCAAGCCAATGGTCAAGAAGAATCAAGTAACAATATTATCATCAACAACTTGAAGAAGAAACTAGGATCCAAGAAAGGTAAGTGGGCTGAGGAGCTTCCTTATGTCCTTTGGGCTGATAGAACAACACCAAAGAATGCAAATAGGTCAAACACCTTTCTTATTGGTGTTTGGATCATAAGTTGTAATCCCTACAGAAATGGTGGTTCCTACTGCTAGAACAAGCATCCGTGATCTTCAGGTCAACAATGAAATTTTTCTCCAAGATCTAGATACTGTTGATGAGCTCAGAGACCTAACCAAGATCAGAATGGCAGCGTATTAACAACAGGGTAGCTGGGGCATACAACAAGAACATCACAATTTAAGATTCCAAGAAGGAGATCTAGTCTTGAGGAAAACTTTCCAAAATACAACAAATCCCGCAGATAGGAAGCTAGCACCTAAGTGTGTAGACCCCTACTTGATCGAGTCAGAGGCAGGAAACAGGGCATATCATCTACTTACCATGGAAGGTGACTGGCTACCAAGAGCATGGAATGCTATCCATCTTAAGAAGTACTTTGTCTAGACAGGTTCGTAGATCTTTAAAGGATTAAGGATCCTCAAGTTGGTAAACTTTTATTCTATCATTTATTTATTTCAGATTTACATTACTAACTAAAGGATAATATATTCTTAACATTTATCTTTTCCAAGCTTTAAGTAACAATGCAGATTTCAATAAAAGGTTCAATGACTAAGAGGTTGACCACCTCTCCCTCAAGCTTAAGGTACATTGCTATTTTCTTGGCCTAGCCCACGATTAAGGTGTGACCTCTGATGGTCATATCTTCCAAGGTTTAAAGGTTTTCACCTTTCTCACAAATTAGAGTTTCTACACTCTTACCTGTAGCGCACGTTATCCAAAGTATAGTTTGGGGCAGTGGGACCAGTACACGCTTAGTGGCTGACAATTTCATTGCTTTCGGCTATAGACGTACCATACCTAAGGTTTTGGCGTTTTCACGTCACTCACGTTTGGGCTTGTCCCCAGATACATGGGCTTGTCCCCAGTCGCACAGGTTTATCCCCAGTTTATTTTTGGGCTTGTCCCCAGTTTGTTGGGTTTAATCCCAGTTAATATGATAAGTAATATGCATCAAGTATCCTAAGTCTAACTACAAGGATCATGGAAATATCAACACTTGTGGTAATTTAGGTCTAATCAAACCTTATGGTATTATCTCTACTTATCAATTTTTATTCGGTTTTAATCTTTATATCTTTATAGATGTAAGGATCCAGGATTCTTAATCTGTTTTTACAGGGATAGTTTACCCTTGAAACTTTTCTCAAAACTTTTAATAAAACTAAAACTATAACATATATGTTTTCAGAATAATAAACAACACGCAAGTAGTCAAAATTTTTAAGTTATTATTATTAATAAGTCACCTGGACTTACCAAAATTCTTAACCCGGATTTCACCATGCAAAAGATGGACCATCCACCCGGGTTAAGCAGGTGTTACTAGTTGTTCATAAAGTGTAGGAAAAATAAAGATAGGGGTATCAAAGGCTTCATCCCCACGAAAGGAGGATCCATCCACCTTTGTCACCTCTAATATTGTCTTAGGATCAAGGATCCTATATCCTACTTAGCTATTGTTTATTACAGACCAGAATCGATTATCCAGAAAACACCAACAAAATAAAAAAAATGAGCTCAGGCCTTGTCTTCTCTATCCTTCATTGCCAACTTTGCTAGCATCCTCTTCAGTAGCTGCATCCTTCCCCGCATCCATCATCTCAGCCTCCTGACCACCAACAGTAGTATCAGTGCTTTCGCCTGCTTCATCTTCGCCACCACCCAATGCTGCTAAGGATTTCTTCCACTATGCCATGTCCCATGAGGATTTTTTGAAGGAGGATCATTAGCCTCATTCACAATTTTGATCATGGCTTGAAGAACTGACTTGGCTACCCAGATCTTTGCTTCATTAGTGGAGTAGGTTATCTCCTCCTGCAATTGAGCCTCGACTTAGGATGCGTGATCCTTAGCTTACTTCTTTTCCTTGGTCATCTTAGCAAGCGCCTTATCTTTTACAACAGCCATAGACCTTGATGTGTGCTGCGCGTGCGTCTTAAAATATGAGAGGATTGGATATTTAACTTTTGCACAAGATTATGTTTTAAATTTATAAAAGTGATTTCTACAAAGACTAAACACACACAAAACAGGCAAGTGTACCTATCGTATATGTAGAATAGTATTGGTAAGAACCAAGAATCGATCCGTGGATACAAAGATTTCTGATAATATATCGTTGTTTTACTTCAATCGGAGGTTTTAATTATTTTGAGGTTGATTTTTAACTTTTTATAAAATATAAATACTTATATATAGTATATAGGTGACCAAGAAAAGAGATTCTAAACGAGTTGTTCAATTATGCGAAGGTTACCATCTATGATCAAGAATCCACTCCATTTTTAGCGTTGATAATTAATATGTAGACATGTGATAGACTTGCCGTAGCAATATATGATAGATAACTCCTTAACCCAAAGTGAGCATCTTCAGCACTAAGGAGATGGTATGCGCATTTTAAAGTCCACCCTTTCCTAATGTCATACCATCTCAATGATGTCGATTTGAGTTGACAAGTAGTTTCGTAAAGTAGAAAGATTAGGATTGACTTCGATTTCTCAAATACCAATTCTAACAACTTCGGGTGGTTGTAGTTCATCACACAACCTCCCCTTGGTTGATTTATGTAGATTATAATTACACATTTCGTTAACATATGGTTTCTTTAACTAATTTGATATCCTAAGCAAAGCCATTTTCGGATTACCAAGGTTTAGAAAAATACACCATAATTTATATCTCATCATTTCTAAGTACAATATAAGGATCCGTGTTTCGATAATTTATCAAAGTATTTCTATCTTTCAAGAACATGAATCGATCATGAACGATTGCCAATGATATTGACAACCACCAACTTTGATTTAGTGATTTAAGATGGTGAAACATTTCTCATCAAAAGATAATTGTAATATAACCATGTACTTTACTAGACTACATCACATGTCTTGATTAATTATCAAGTAAAACAAAGCTTCTTCATAGATTTTAGATGGTAAAAGGAGTTTAGCTCATAATGAGCATAGTGATAAACATTAAGATGATTGATAACAACAAATACATGATTAAACTTAGAACAATCTAACCAAGTGTAGATGAATCCTTCTTCTTAATGATGGTAATGATGGTTGATGATGATGATTAGTGGTGATGACCTCCAAGCCTTCAAACTCTTCACTAGATCTTCAAAGTGAGTGTTAGTGTGTGTTTTTATAAGTGAAAATCGGAGAGAACTCTTTTCAAGGCACACTTGATGAATGCAACATGAGCCATTATTTATAGGCAATCTGGACGATGAGGCACGGCCCCGTGTATGATGAGCGCGGCCCCGTGTATTTTTATGACATGTGCCAGATTTGTTTTGTCTTTTGTGTGAGGTGGCAACGGCCCGTGGTTAGCAGGCACGGACCCGTGTTTTTTTGTGACATGTGCTCAATTCTTCTTTGTCTTTTCTGCATTCCCGTCCATGGCCCCGTGCATGATGAGCACGGCCCCGTGCTTTTGTTCTTAGATTTTGTCTTTTCTTGTGTCAGAAGCATGGGGGCGTGTTTCTTGAGGCATGGGGGCGTGTTTCTTTGTTTTCTTGTGTTTTCTTCTGTTTTTCTTCGTCTTTTTGCTTGTTTCTTCATTTGAGGCTTGGTTTCACCTAAAATTATGTTTTATTATGATAAGTAGTCTTTTATGCTATGTTATTAGATAGAAATTGCAGTTTTTAGAGATTATTTGATGCCGAAAAGATGTATATTTCTATGTACATCAAACATCCCCACACTTGAACATTGCTTGTCCTCAAGCAATCGTCTTATAAATGTTCTCTAAAAACTGCAAATTTAGATTATAGCTATTCGTTAAGTGAGCTCCAAGAAGATGAAACAAAATAACCAATCCTTATGTTAGTGATAAAAGAGAAAAACTTCTGTTTTCATGAGTTTCCGTTTATGCAAAATGTCACGTTCTCACAATGTTCACTCACACTCGGTTTTATATCTGATTATACCTGTGATGTAGGTATGTAACACTCTTAGCCAAAATGCAACCTGTGATAAATAAGCTTGTAACAAGTTCTAATCTCCACCTTTTGAAGGGTCGCATAGATCAGAAGGTAAAAGGGGTTTTGCTTTAGTGTGAGTAGGAATTGGTATTTTGTGGTGGTTCAAGGGTTAATGGTAAATACAACTTCCACTGCTTGTTGGGAGTTTTGAGATGTCTTCGATGGTTAGCTCCTTTTTCTTCGAGAGTTTTTTTTAGATGCCTAATGACTCTTTTAAGGTTAGATCGTCAAGACCAGTTTTATCGAGGATGTGGATCAATTCTTCCTTCGTGGGACCAGTTTCCGCAACCTAAACATCGTTCATATCTTTTTGCTCTTCTCTTCATTGCATTTTTGGAAATTCCACAGAATGGTGGCCTTTGTTCGTTTTGGTGCCATTTTTTTCTCACTCCATTGCTAAAGATAAAGATTCTCTCCCTAAGTTCTGGAGGAAACCTAGGTTTGGTGAAATGTATGTAGCAAAGGAAATTGAAATCAAAAGAATGCATTTCCAGTTCTTTAGGGTCTGCCGGTAAAAGACTAGTGTTGTATTTTACTAGTGGAAATGGATAGGGTGATCAGGTTTTTGGGTTTGTGTAACTATTACCTTCTTCTTTATACAACGCTTCGTGCGGTCTTGAAATGAATAATTGGGACAAGTTCTAAATCACACGAAACATATGACTCACTCAAAGCTTCCGAAAAAATATTTATATGGCATGAGGTTTATCTCACAGTAATGGAGGAATTGGGTATTAACGACATATTTTGCATAAATTTATTCTCAATATTACAAAACCTTTTCTTACTTTTTCACTTTTAAATGATTGGTTGTTTGAAAAAAAAAATTTCTTGGATTTTAGGTTTAGAATAATCTTTATCTGCTGCAAAAATATTTGTTTTAGAGAATTTATTTTATGATTAGTTGGACAAACAATTGGTCAAGTAATTCCCCTCCCCACACTTGAATCTCACATTGTCCTCAATGTGACAAGATTCATGAAAATATAAAAATTCTAATTTATGGGTAAAAATGGAGAGTTACTTCCCTACGGGTTAACGAAATTTCGACAGAGCGTCCCCTGTTTTTCGTCAGTTTTCCTATTTTTTGTACCTGTATAATATAAAACTGCAAACATCCACAAACAACCAAGCATAACTATTGAAAATTGGGTATGGAATCATCCATCCCTTGCCCTATCGGGCTAAATTAGTACCTAATAAAATGTCTTTGGCACTCATGGCCATAGTAGTATCCAAACCAACACAAACAAATAAACAAGTACGACGAAAAGTAAATTGTTCAAACACAAATACTAAGTTCATGAAGTAACACCAACCCATGCCCGTGCCCATGCCCAACTACCTGTGTCGTCAGTCATCAGTTGCCCGTGTCCGGGTCAAATGGTCCCCACTGCCTGTCCATGCGATAGCCCAATCGCTCAATCTCTCGCCTCGTTGCTTCATACTCGGCTGCTCGCTGTGCATCGAAGGCAGCCCTTTGCTCGTTGATCCTGTCAAACGAGGCGATAGTGTTAGTTGAGAATTGATCGATCAGTACATAAATACCCTCCAAAGAGTATTGGCTATCATGTGATGAACTGGGGCCTACCCCTGATGAAGATGGGCCTCCTGTCTGATGGTAGGTTCGGCGGCGGTGTTGTCTGGGCGGTGACCGTCGTCTCTCATGCACATCCTGTATCATCATCTCAGACGGGTCTTCGGGGTCCCAAATCTGATTGTACTTGTCACAAAATCTCCACACACCCGGGCTGATTTGCTGAATCATCTGCATGCTCTCACAGTAATCAAGGTTGAGAGCTATCGAGTCTGGGCTTGGGGTTCCTTCTGTGTCTGCACCATAGGCTCTATAGAGGTTGTAGATCCAGGGACCACAAAAGATCGGGGTCTTTCCTCGGGCAGTGGCATTTGACATGAAAATCTTGCAGAATAGCATAGTGATATTGCATGGTATTTCGTTTTTTATGCAATACAATGCCCAAAGGTCCTTTAGGTTAACAACCCCTTCACTCTGTCCTCGAGCTGTGACGGTATGACTCAGCAATAGGTGGATGTACCTCATCAGCGGGTCATGCAGTGCTGTGCTCTTTGAAATGCTCGGCCTATAGCTTGATGTTCCATAACTCAACTGTTTCCAAGCTTCGTCCCTAATGGCACCTGCTTCAGCTTCATGATCTTCACCCTCATCTGTAAAGGTTCGTGTCAGTTTCCTCGGACGTGTAAATACCCAAATCAATTCCCAGTTGGGTAACAGAAGTTGTATGCCAAATACCCCCACAACAAAACTCGATTGCCTTAGTATCCCACATGTCAAACTTTTTCTTCTTAAGGTTGAACGAAGCCAGGAATTCTTTTGTGAGTTTTGTAACTGAATCCCCTGTCTGGTTAAAAACTCATCTCCAGGGTCCCTTCACGATGCTTTGATATCGGTCCCATTGGTTTACGTTTCTTAGGGTGTTTTCACATGCATGGAAGTGAGCTTCTGGATATCTGTTGTTAAGATACGTTAATCTTTCGTTTGCCGCTTGGTCCTTTTTCTTGCGGTTTCCGAAGACTAGGTACGCATGAAAATATTCCCCATACTCAACCATCTGTAAATTACACATAAATTAGTCTAAACACATGAAAAAATTCCAATTTGCTGAAACAGAGAGCAAAGCACAGCGGCGTGCTTTCAGAAGCACGGCCCCGTGCTGCTTCTGGTTCAGTTTTCTTTGAAGTTTGACTTTTTGTTTACCACGACTCGTGTTGTTTTTGGGCACGTCTCGTGCTTGTAATACCGATTTCTAACTTACTTAGACTCGAACCCTCGTTTCTAACCGGTTATATCAATTGGGTTTAATGGTTCGTCGGGTATTTATTCTAACACCCAAAACCTGAATTTTTTCTTTCAATTAAACCCTAACCATCAATCATTCAACAATTTATTCATCATAATCAAGCATAATAACCCATACCCTTTTCGGGGTTTGACCCGATTTGGTCGATTTGAACAGTTTTAGGGTTAATCTAAACCTAGAATGACGAATCTGAGTAATGCAATTGTTAAATTAACATACCTTAGATTTAGAATCGATGATTTGATGAAGAAATTCGTAAAATGGTCGAGGGTCGGCGGTTTTTGGTTCAGAATGCAGTGAAAAATAGGGTTGGTGGTTGGAGAAAGTTATTTTGCTAAGTTAAAACTCGTAACTGATGTTTGACCAAAAACACGGCCCCGTGCATTAGGAAGCACAGTAACGTGCTGCTAAGTGCAGACAGTACTGTTTTGTTTATTTTGTTTATTTGTCGAGCTTGGTTCGTTTTTAACTGGTTTTTATTTTCTGGTTATTTTAACATGGTAATTAAAAATCCTAGATTTCATTAAAAACATAAAATTATTAAAGATAGATGAAATGAAAAGTACAACAACAATTCTCGGGTCCTAACACATAGTACTAGCGGGAACAACTTAAACACAAAACGAGGTCGGAACTTCAACGGCTACCACCCCCGAACAAGTCCTGGATGTGTGGTGGTGCTCGTTTGGCTTCCAAAAGTTCGTCAAGCTTTTTGTTGAGCGTGACGAGTTCTCGGTTGAGAAAGTTAAGTTTGGAAGTCACATCTTTGTGGTGGCCATCCACAACATGGAAGTTCTTGAACCTGAGAAGGTCGACTTTGTTAATCAGCTCGACCACTCGAGCCTCGGTTTGCATGTTGCTCTCAACTTGGTCTCTTACGATGCATCGGAGTCTCATGATTTGTTCCTCAAGGAAGGAAGATTCATGTTGTTTCCCCTTCTTCACTGGTTTCCATTCCACCCGTTTTCCTTTCATTTAGGTAGTTTTTGTTTGTTGTGAATGGAATAGTGAATTTATGCATGCATTATATAGAGACTGGAAAGTTGAACACGGCACCGTGTTCTTGGAAGCACGGCCCCGTGCTGCTAGAAGAATAAATGTTTCTGATTCAGAGAATTGTACGGAGTCAGCGCGCATCATGCTGAAGATTCTGGGGTGACCACGACCCCGTGCTTAGGGAAGCACGGCTCGTGCTTTTTATCACAGTAATTTCTTTTTTAGTTTTCTACATGATTCACGGTCCGGAATTTTTAGAATGACGTTTATTGTGATAATTTGAAAGTTTGGTCATCTAAAAATTACTTTTCATTAATTAAGAATCCTAGAACAGTTACGGGATAAGCCCGGGTTTCCTAAGAAAAGAAAATAATCGGGTTAAGCCCGAAGTCCTAACACATTGTGATTAATGCACTTTTTAACACATAAAAGCGTAAAATTAAGTTTCCTAGAGCTCTCCGAAAGACGCTCCTCCTCCGAATGGTCCTGGTGGTGGAAAATACGTGAAACCGAGAACTTGAAACTGGAGTTGTTCGTTGATGTCTCGGAGTTCCATTTTCATGTTTTCCACCGATTCGGTGAGTTGTATGAGACGCATCTCGGCAAGGACATTCATTTCGGTGAGTTCTCCCACAAGTTCTTGAAGTTTCAAGAGAAGCTCAGTTTTGGAAACATGGCGGGCATCGTTTCTCGGATGTCGGGAAACGGGAATTGCATCACTCACTTCAGTTGGCATGCTGAATTGTCAGAGGTTTTTGGTTTTGGTTTTGGTTTTGGTTTGTGCAAGGAATGCAATGACACAAGGTGCCTTTTATAACCAAACAGGAGACCGAGCACGGCACCGTGCTTTTAGAAGCACGCCCCCGTGTTTTTGCTCTGACAATTCTGTTACAAACCAGTCTGACTGAGATTTTTGCAGCGTAGATGTCGACCCGTATTTTTAGGCACGGGACCGTGCTTTAAGGAGCACGCCCCTGTGGTTTTTCTGAAAATATTTTTTTTTATAAAATATTTACAAGGCCTAGTTTTTAGAGGGTCTTGGCTAGACCTTATTTAATTACGTTCTTAATCAAGAAGTTTGGAGGGTTAATACCTCAAACACTTCTTCAAGTGGACCGTCGATATATGGTTTTAATCGATGTCCATTTACCTTGAACTTCTGGCCGTATGAATTTGAAATTTTCGATGGCTCCATAGTCAAAAACTGTCTCAACTATATATGGGCCTGACCATCGGGATTTCAGTTTTCCTGAGAAAAGACGTAAACGAGGTTGTATAACAGTACACGATCGCCGACTTGAAATTTCTTGATTCCTTTTAAATGGGCGTCGTGTATTCGTTTAGTCTTTTCTTTGTAGGACCAGGAATTTTCGTAGGCCATAGCTCTCAGTTCCTCGAGCTCACGAATTTGATCTTCCCGGTTTGCTCCGGCGGGCGTTAGATCACAATTCACTGCTCTGAGAGCCCAATAAGTTTTGTGTTTTAATTCTACTGGTAGATGACATGCTTTCCTGTAAACGAGCTTGAAGGGTGTTGTTCCTATGGGAGTTTTGTAGGCCGTCCTGAGGGCCCACAATGCGTCATCTAACTTTTCTGCCCAATTTTTGCGATTCATCCCCACACTTCTTTCCAAAATTCTCTTAATTACTCGGTTTGAGACCTCCACCTGCCCACTGGTCTGTGGGTGATATGGTGTTGCCAGTCGGTGGCGAACCCCATATCGTGCTAAGACCTTGTCCATCAGGGTGTTACAAAAGTGAATACCTCTGTCGCTGATGAGGGCTTTTGGAGTACCGAATCTTGAGAATAATTTTGTATATAGTGGGCCAGAAAAATCCTGCATCAAACACTTTCCTGACCGTGGTGTCCGCCTGTTGGTCCTTCATGGCAGTGTCTGAGAATGTCTAAGGCCTCCTTGCCTGCTACGCACCTACGAATGACTTGATCCGCACCAATCCTAAACACATAAGGATCTTCCTAGAAGTAAAACTTAAGGTCAGAGAAAAATTTCTTCCGTTGTTGGTGGGTAAGTCATTTTCTGAGAATCCTACAAGCTAAGTAATTAGCGAAGTCGGCATACCAAGGACTTTCGTCTTTTTCCTCTATCACTTCTTGAATGTGCATGAGAACTTCATGTGGGAAATTATCATTGATAATTTCCTTGTGGAGTTCTTTGGAAATTGGACATTCTAAACGTGAAAGATGGTCTGCCACTACATTTTCTTTTCCCTTCTTGTCTTTAACTTCGATGTCGAATTCTTGGAGTAGTAGGATCCATCGGATGAGTCTAGGTTTGGCATCTTGCTTGTTGAATAGGTATCGTATTGCGGAATGATCGGTGTAAACTATGGTTTTATAAAGAACTAAGTAGGATCTAAATTTTTCAAAGGCAAATACTACAGCTAGTAATTCTTTTTCAGTTGTGGTATAATTTTCTTGTGCATCGTTAAGATTTTACTGGCGTAGTAGATTGTGTGAAAGTGTTTTTCTTTGCGTTGTCCGAGTACGACTCCAACTGCAAAGTCACTTGCATCGCACATGATTTCGAATGGAAGGGTCCAGTCGGGTGTGGTCATGATTGGTGCGTTGAAAACTTTTTTTTCAGTGTATTGAATGACTCCACACATTCCTCAAAGAAGACGAATGGTGCGTCTTTCTCTAGAAGTTTGGTCATAGGTCTTGAAATTTTTGAGAAGTCTTTTATGAAGCGGCGGTAGAAACCGGCGTGACCTAGAAAACTTCTAATGGCTTTGACTGAAGTTGGTGGTGGAAGTTTGGATATGGTCTCTATTTTGGCCCTATCAACTTCTAGTCCAGCTTGGGATATATTATGACCGAGAACAATGCCCTCTTTGACCATAAAGTGGCATTTTTCCCAGTTGATTACTAAGTTTACTTCTTCACACCTAGCCAACATTTTGTCTAGGTTTTTCAGACAATGATCGAAGGAGTCTCCAAAGACTGAGAAGTCGTCCATGAAAACTTCCATAGAATTTTCGATCATTTCATGAAAGATGGCCACCATGCAGCGTTGGAAGGTGGCTGGAGCATTACATAATTCAAATGGCATTCTTCGGTAGGCGAAGGTTCCGTATGGACATGTAAAAGTAGTTTTCTCCTGATCTTCAGGGGAAATGGGAATCTGAAAGTATCCGGAAAATCCATCAAGAAAACAGTATAACATTTTTCCAGATAATCGTTCGAGTATTTGATCTATGAAAGGAAGTGGAAAATGATCTTTTCTTGTGGCATCATTAAGTTTCCGGTAATCGATGCAAACTCGCCAGCCTGTGATGGTCCTCATCGGTATTAGCTCGTCCTTCTCGTTCATTACGACTGTCATTCCTCCCTTCTTGGGTACTACTTGAACGGGACTAACCCAAGGTGAATCCGAGATCGGGTAGATTAATCCGGCATCAAGCAGTTTGATTATTTCCTTCTTCACCACATCTTGCATGTTGGGGTTGAGACGTCTTTGATGTTGGACCACGGGTTTGTATTCTTCCTCCATGAGGATTTTGTGAGTACAAAACGACGGACTAATGCCTTTGATATCAATGATCTTCCAAGCGATGGCCTTCTTATGCTTTTTGAGAACCTCAAGAAGTTCGTCTTTCTCTTCTTTAGAAAGGTGAGATGAAATAATTACTGGGAGTTGAGAATCTTCCTCTAGAAAGGCGTATTCGAGATGTTTTGGTAGTTCTTTTAATTCTAAGGCTGGTGGTTCTTCGATTGATGTTTTTGATTTTTCATTGTTTTCAATGACTTCGCATGCTGATTCTAATTCTTCTTGATAGTTGTCAATGAAAATTTCATTTTCTAAAATGGGTTTGTTTAGTGTTTTGTCTAAGACTTGTGTTTCTAAGGGAGCATTGATGGAGGAATCTCGCATATAGCAACTTACGATGGAATCTATGATGTCAACACAGTATAAGGTGTCATCGTGTTGTTGCGGATATTGCATAGATTTTCCTATATCAAAAGTGATTGCCTCTTCATTGACCCTGAGAGTGATTTTGCCGGTGCAAACATCAATGATAGCCTTTGCAGTGGCTAAAAAGGGTCTTCCTAAAATTAGAGGTACGCTTTTGTCTTCCTCCATGTCTAGAATCACAAAATCTACTGGGAAAACGAACTTGTCAATTTTGACAAGCATGTTTTCAACAATGCCCCGAGGATATTTAATGGATCGGTCAGCTAACTGAATGCTCATGCGGGTGGGTTTTGGTTCTCCTATCCCTAGTTTTGCAAAAACCGCATAAGGAATTAAATTAATACTAGCTCCTAGGTCAGCTAGGGCGTTGCTAACAAATAAATTTCCTATGAGACAAGGGATAGTAAAGATCCCTGAATTGGTCATTTTTGTTGGTAGCTTGTTTTGGAGGATAGCTGAACATTCTTCACTCAATGTGACATGCGAGAGCTCCTCCAGCTTCCTCTTGTTGGTCAGTACTTCTTTGAGAAACTTGGCGTATTTCGGAATTTGAGCGATAGCTTCGACAAAAGGGATGTTGATATGGAGTTGCTTAAAGAGTTCTAGAAACTTCCCATACTGGGCTTCCAATGGCTCCTGCTTTAGTCTTCCAGGGTATGGAATAGGTGGAACATAGGTTCGAACCGGCTCCTTAGGCAGTACTGTGCTTGTTGGGGTCAGCCTTTCCTGCGTTTCATCAGGATACTTTCTCTCCAAAGTTGGTGAAACAACAGTGGTTGTACCACTCCTGAGTGTAACGGCGTTAGCGGTCGCATTCGGGTTGGTGATTGTATTGCTTGGAAGAGTGCCAGGTGGTCTTTCGGATAATTGTCGGGCAATTTGTCCGCTTTGGGTTTCTAGGTTCTGAAGTGATGCTTGTTGACTTTTGAGATCGGCTTCATGTTTTAATAATACTCCGCTGATATCAACAGCTCTTGAGTCGGCTTTCTTTTCTGCTTCATTTGTTTTGGTCATTAATTGGATTAGCATTTCTTCGATCTTCGAGTAGCTTGGGTTTTGATGGCTACTACAACTTTGATCTTGAAATTGAGGTTTAGGTTGGAAGGGTTGATTCTTAGGTCTCTTTTGGAATCCGGATAAAGGTTGAGTGTTACCTCCGTCTTTCCAGCTGAAATTCGGGTGGTTTCTCCATCCTGGATTGTAGTTATTACTGAAAGCGTTGTTCTGTCGAGCGATGAAATCGACTTCTTCCATGGCCATAATCACTTGTTTACAGTCACTCGTCTTATGGCTTCCTCCACAGGTGTCACAGGTGGGTCTGGTTTTTGTTAGTTCGGCTTGAAGTTGTTCGAATTTTTTAGAAAGAGCTTCAAGCTGTGCTGTGACAAGAGTGTTGGAGTCTACGTGGTGTATTCTTTTATGGGTAGGTGTAGATCTTGGTGGGTTGTAAGCGAAACTCTTCTTTGCGGCTTTCTCCAGGACTTCAAATGCTTCGTTAGGTGATTTGGATCCCAGGTCTCCACCAACGATCTGGTCGATGGCCTGTTTGTTTTGACTGGATTGTGCGTCAAAGAAAGTTTGGACTTGTAACCATACACTCAGTCCATGATGTGGGCATCTTCTTAGAAGACTTTTGTATCTTTCCCATCATGCGTGTAACGATTCATCATCATCGGTCCAGAATCCGGTAATGCTGGCTCGATATTTGGCAGTTTTATCGGGCGGAATATATTTGAGGAGAAACTGTTCAACCATCTGGTCCCAAGTGGTGATGGAACCAGAGGAAAGAGATTCTATCCATTCTAGGGCTTGGCCCCTTAGAGAGAAAGGAAAGAGTTTAAGCTTGATTTGATCTTCTGAACAGTTTTGAATTTTAAAGGTTCCGCAAATTCGTAGAAATCGAGATACGTGAGAAAGAGGGTCTTCGTCGAGGAGACCATGAAATTGAACTGAATTTTCTACCATATGAATGGTGCTAAATTTGATTTCGAAATGTTCGGTGATTTCGGGAGGAGTCACTCCATTGTCGTAGCCTTCGAGAGTTGGCTTGGCATACTGGCTCATGTTCGGCTCATTGTTCTGGGCCGCCATCATTTCTTCGGTTTGATTTTCTCCTGATGTGGTGGCGTCTACTGATTCGTCTTTGATTGCTTCTGCGGTTTCTGTAGCCCGTTTACGAGTTCGTCGACGAAAGAGTACCTATCGTATATGTAGAATAGTATTGGTAAGAACCAAGAATCGATCCGTGGATACAAAGGTTTCTGATAATATATCATTGTTTTACTTCAATCGGAGGTTTTAATCATTTTGAGGTTGATTTTTAACTTTTTATAAAATATAAATACTTATATATAGTATATAGGTGACCAAGAAAAGAGATTCTAAACGAGTTGTTCAATTATGCGAAGGTTACCATCTAAGATCAAGAATCCACTCCATTTTTAGCGTTGATATTTAATATGTAGACATGTGATAGACTTGCCATAGCAATATATGATAGATAACTCCTTAACCCAAAGTGAGCATCTTCAGCACTAAGGAGATGGTATGCGCATTTTAAAGTCCACCCTTTCCTAATGTCATACCATCTCAATGATGTCGATTTGAGTTGACAAGTAGTTTCGTAAAGTAGAAAGATTAGGATTGACTTCGATTTCTCAAATACCAATTCTAACAACTTCGGGTGGTTGTAGTTCATCACACAACCTCCCCTTGGTTGATTTATGTAGATTATAATTACACATTTCGTTAACATATGGTTTCTTTAACTAATTTGATATCCTAAGCAAAGCCATTTTCGGATTACCAAGGTTTAGAAAAATACACCATAACTTATATCTCATCATTTCTAAGTACAATATAAGGATCCGTGTTTCGATAATGTATCAAAGTATTTCTATCTTTCAAGAACATGAATCGATCATGAACGATTGCCAATGATATTGACAACCACCAACTTTGATTTAGTGATTTAAGATGGTGAAACATTTCTCATCAAAAGATAATTGTAATATAACCATGTACTTTACTAGACTACATCACATGTCTTGATTAATTATCAAGTAAAACAAAGCTTCTTCATAGATTTTAGATGGTAAAAGGAGTTTAGCTCATAATGAGCATAGTGATAAACATTAAGATGATTGATAACAACAAATACATGATTAAACTTAGAACAATCTAACCAAGTGTAGATGAATCCTTCTTCTTAATGATGGTAATGATGGTTGATGATGATGATTAGTGGTGATAACCTCCAAGCCTTCAAACTCTTCACTAGATCTTCAAAGTGAGTGTTAGTGTGTGTTTTTATAAGTGAAAATCGGAGAGAACTCTTTTCAAGGCACATTTGATGAATCCAACATGAGCCACTATTTATAGGCTATGTGGACGATGAGGCACGGCCCCGTGTATGATGAGCACGACCCTGTGTATTTTTATGACATGTGCCAGATTTGTTTTGTCTTTTGTGTGAGGTGGCAACGGCCCCGTGGTTAGCAGGCACGGACCCGTGTTTTTTTGTAACATGTGCTCAATTCTTCTTTATCTTTTCTGCATTCCCGTCCACGGCCCCGTGCATGCTGAGCACGGCCCCGTGCTTTTGTTCTTAGATTTTGTCTTTTCTTGTGTCAGAAGCATGGGGGCGTGTTTCTTGAGGCATGGGAGCGTGTTTCTTTGTTTTCTTGTATTTTCTTCTGTTTTTCTTCGTCTTTTTGCTTGTTTCTTCGTTTGAGGCTTGGTTTCTCCTAAAATTATGTTTTATTATGATAAGTAGTCTTTTATGCTATGTTATTAGATAGAAATTGCAGTTTTTAGAGATTATTTGATGCCGAAAAGATGTATATTTCTATGTACATCAGACCTCATCCCAGACAGGGTCTCCTCATACTCTTGGACTATCTTGTCATGGTAACATTTAGCAGAATCCATGGCCTGTACATCAAGGCAAAATTAATTTGGAAGGAATATGGATCCATAAAGTCAAGAACAAAGCATAAAACATTCTTACAGTGTTGACGAGATACTTTCTGGCCTCAAACGGATCTTTAGGCTCGGCGGTCTTCTTCCCCTTGGAAGTTCCCGACTTGGCTCGGGTCGTGACAGGGCGTGGTTCATGGATCGGTGTGGACTTTGGAGTCTCTATCTAACAATCAGACAATCAATGTCTTCAAGAGAAAATTGAGAAGCAGACTTTCCAGACTTCTGAGTACCTACAAAGCACAATTTAAAGAAGTTTTCATTATTTTCATTTAATATCAGAAAAATTAAAATTGTTACTTGACATGTTGCTAATTGATTCCGAAATTGTCTCTTAAAAAGCTTCGGTAAACTTAGCTTGAAAAGTTCTGACCTCTGGATCCAGTGCAAGGAACTTCTTAACTCTCTATTCAACTCAAGGAAGCTTGGCCAACAAAGCAAAGTTATCAACTGAAAAGCAGAAATAAACACGTTAGAAGAAGGATAAGATATACTCCCCGGCTTGTCCCAAGGAAACTCTACAGATATATGATAATTACATCTAGCTTGTCAAATCTCATATATTTTTGCAGGAAGTTTGAATTCAAAGGAAAAATGACAGCTGTGATCTTATCACAACCACCATTTTGGGGGCAATTTTTATGGCACAAAAATTTGACGCTGTGGATACGTTATCCTGGCATATGTTCTTAGATAAGTTATCCTTAGTCAGATCCTTTCAGGATCAAGGATCCCCGGTACTTATTATTTACTAACGATTGTTTCTCATGTGTAGTCTTGTATTTAGCAGGTGTACCTAGAAGACTCAGTCTATCCACTAACTCGCAGTCAAGAAGATATAACACGTGGTCAAATGGCTGTAACACGTTTAGTGAGGATAATGGCGGATTTATAGGACATTAGTTATTTCTTTTTGTTATTAATATTGAAGCTTGATAAGTATAGGAGATATTCATTAGTTCTCTCTCTCACACTACGATAAGAAAGAACACCTGTTGCACACAAACACTTAGATCTATTGTAACTACTGATCATTGCTTCCACCATTTGTAATCGATTTTCTTCATTAATAAAACTGGTGATAGAAGATTTGTCATTACCCGGGGTTTTTGTGCCGGCGATCCGAACAAGATCAAGGGCTTTTCCTCGCAACAAATCTTGGTGTAATTGCTTACATTCGTTTCATAATCATTATTGTCATACAAGCACTGTATCTCACTTTACAAATTTGGTTACATTGTTCTTAATCGATTTTTTACCAAAACACCATACATGTAGAAAACATGATTATTTAACCTTACACAGTAAACATACTTATCCTACACACCAATTGACATATACAGACCATATAAAGTAAACATATCTATCATACTCACCCGTACGTTCAATGGTTAAAAATAATATCCTACACACCCAACACATTAAAGATATCCTAGATACATTACAGTAAAAAAAAAGTTATCGTACACACCCTACACGGTAAAGATTTTATTCTACATACTCTACATAGGAACAAATTATCCTACACAGAAAATATTTTATCTTACATACCCTACATAATAAAAAACAATTATCCTACACACCCTACACAGTAAAGAATAAATTTATGTAAATTACAACAAATGGAGTTGTGGTTCAAGTGGTAAGCTTTGTCTGAGTTGTTGGAGTGGACGTTAGTTCGAAACCCACCCTTCACACTAAGTTTTTAGAAAAACAACATCATCGCTGTTTTATCGGAAATCTTTTTATTTTCCGAATACTTTTCGACAAAACAATAAAAATATATATTATCAATTATAAAATAAAGGAATATTGTATATAATTAACGGAAATCCTACAAAAATAAATTTAGCAAACAACCTATAGAATTATATAAAATATACGGAAAAAAGTATATGCAACTCACACACTTATACACGTACATACGTTCACACATGTGCGCACACACTCAATCATATGTATATATACTCATACAAGGACATGCTCTATGGCTAAACATTGTGGAGTAACGTCGGGGCGCCGCCACCGTTCATGTTAGAGCCGAGTGCCACGTCAACCCCCTTGTTTTCTACTAGCACACACACTAACACATACGCAATGCTTTCAGACATACACATACACTAGTAACACATATGCATACACATACATACACACACACACATGTACACATATAGATACACACATAGACACTCCTACACATACACACGCTTGTACACATATAAGCACTATCACATATGCATACACACATAAACACTCCTACACGTACATACACTAACACATATGCAGTAAAGCATATGAATATACATACACTAATACATACTTATAGCAGACACTCATCATACATATGCCTATACAACATTAAAGATATCCTAGATACATTACATAGTTAAAGAAAAAAAGTGTTATCGTACACACCCTACACAGTAAAGATTTTGTTTTACATACTCTATATAGTAACAAATTATCCTACACATAAAAGATTTTATCTTACATACCCTACATAGTAACAATATTTATCCTACACACCCTACACAGTAAAGATTAAATTTATTCTACATACTCATACTCTACATAGTAAACAAAATTAGCTTACACACCCTATGCAGTAAATATATTATCCTACATATCCTACATAATAACAAAATTATTCTACATAGCCCACACAATAATCAAATATATCAAACAAACTATTTGCATGTTCTTATTACTAAAGCATACAAAATAAAAAAAAATAGTAGAATGCAACTTGACCTTTCTTAAAACTCATCATCCATACATATGTGCAAAACAGTGTCGTTGTTTGGTGAACATTATGTTTTTACATCTTTACAAATTGATCCAACTGAAAAGAAAAAAAATGATAATAAAATAAACATGAATTTTATCGAATGCTCTTACTGATATACGTATCCTACACAGTTAATTATAGAGCACAACCTACACACTATTTTGATCATACCCTACACAAATGATATACATATCCTACACAACAAATATTTTTATATAATGCATACATACATACAAAAACCTCAAATCATTACACAATCCTCTCTAATATATCTACATATGTTTGTGGTATTCTTGAATGATTTTCTTAATTATGAGTATATAAATACCAATAATCTTGAATTGTTATACTACATATTAACAAAAAGAACATCAAATTGGTTTACACATTTGGATTATTTTATACTACAAATATAAGAAAATTAAAAGAACATCAACAGGAAAAATAAAATTTAAATTGGCTTACACACAATTAGTATTAAAACCAGATCAACTAGCATTTGTATTTGATAAAATGAAATTATACACATTTAAATACTGACACAGTTATCCCTAAACTTGAAACTATCATCCAAAACATCATGTATTATAATGCAAGACTCCGTGAACAAATACATTGATTAAATTATAAAAAACTCTAGAACAAAAAATAACCCTACATGACTTCCTCAATTATTGCAATTAGGATTCTCGTTGGTAAATCCCGAAAAGCTTGACTTACCGCTTTTTTACCTAATCATTATCTCCTGCTTAATCGATAACGTGAGTATTGCACTCCCCTTCTTTACTTATTTTTAACCGTTTTGGGGACATATGCTTTCATAGATATTTTCTATTATATAGTATTCAAACCGCAACTGTTTATACTTGTGTGGTTATTAGTTTGCCTAACTTGCTATTTGCTTACTTTCTTTATTTGAAGGCATTTTGGTGAAGTTCTTCATTATAGTATGATCATACGACTATCTTTGGCAACCGATGTCCATTTTTATGGTGACGGTTTAGTCCTTGCTTGGTAACCAATGTCCATTTATATGGAATTGGTTGAGACCTTTCTTTATGGTTTGATTGATTGTTTATGTGATAAGGCTTAACTGTTTATTCTCACAGTAACAATTTGCATCTTTCATTATTTATTATAAATTATTATTGTTGTGTCTTAAACTGGTCTTTTACTTACTCAGCATGTGTTGTTAACAAACCTTTCTATTTTATACGCATATGTCGGTTATTGTTTGAACTAGTTGCAAGATTTGGTGAAGACTTAGTGAAAAATTTAAGTTAAAAGAATTATAATCAAAATTTAGATTTGTATTTATTGTTTGTTTAATGAGTTGTATTTTGTATTTTATTATTTGAAAATTTAATTAAATTTAATAGATATTGTCATCTTTATTATTGCATAATAGTACCTTGAGAGCTGTGAGCAATCAGCTCACACCCCGACACTTCCGCCGTAGTTTGGGGTGTAACAGTTTGGTCCTGTTATCTACCTATAGACATACGTGATAGCCATTTACCTGAAAATTAAAAGTGACTGGGGCGACTGATTTTAAAATTGTCCTTTGTAACACAAGTGGGAAGTGATATTATTATTCTGTTAAGAGCTTTCTAGAAGCTTAAAATATTTTCAGATGAAAACTGATCCAACCTTTGGAAAATGATAGTAAAATTGATTATGTGTGCCTAACGTGCGAAGTTACTAGGCTTAAAAAGCTCTAGAACAGTCATTGATTTGCATGGTAGCTTTCCATGATGCGTAAAAGTTGAAGTGATATAAACTAAATCTGCTAAACTTACGATTAAGAGTCATTTTAAAGAAATGTGCATGTCTCCAGATATATCTCTCTGAATGATAGGTAGAAAAGTAATTACCCAGTCATACACGAACCCGTTAGTGTCTTGATCTCCAAAACTATTATGTTTTCGAATTATAAAAAAATAAAAATTTGTGTATATATAATACTGTGTTACTAAATTTCGTTTTTCAAAAGCTTAAAGGGTCAAACTAGAACTACAAGGGTGGGTCATTTAAATAAGTCTTAAACACTCTGAATGTAAGGCATGTAAGTCCGGATGGCTTGTAAGTCCAACGCTCAACCTTAAAGCTTTAAAATTTTTGTTTATATAAAGAAAATCATTTGATCAAGCACTAGGGGATTGGATTCAAATTGGGGTGATCTGGGAAAAACCAAATACGCTTTGAGAAGAAATAGGAGGCATCACAGGTCCATGAGTGATGTCCATCTAAGATTTATGCCTAATTTAACATAACTCATATCATTGAGGCAATGAAAATCATGCTAAGTTTACTATACCTGCATTCAACTTGTCTCTCTATACCATAATAATGCTGAACATGAATCATTGTGAAAGCATCTTAATCAATATGATTCCATGTTTGGATCTTTTCTTAAGAGGTTGCGTGCATATCAAAACTGAAATCTGATCCCAAATTTTGCTAAATTACAGGAAGATCGAGTAAAAGAATTTTTTTATGTGTAATTATTTCTGCTTTTATTTTAGTTTTTATCATTATTTGTTATTAGTTTTATTTTTTTCTCATGATTAGTCTTGTCGAAGCGAATTCTATAAGAGATCGTTTTTAAAACATGGATCAAGCCAATGTTTGGGCTTGAAAATCTATTCTCGGCCCATGGCAGAATGGCCCATAAAAGTTTTGATGATTGTAACTTGGATTTGATGGTTTACCCCAAGTTCATAACATGTTTTCGGCCCATCAGGGTTTTTCGGCCCAAACTTAAAGTTTTGAAGTTTAAAAGGCATAAATCTGCATTTTTGGTTTCATTATCTTAAATTTCAAATCATTAATTTCTCTCTAGCTGAAAACACTAAGCTTCTATCTCATTCATCTTCGTTATCATCAATATCATATTTGTTCCTTCAAATTGTTGACATTAAAAGGTATATGAAACCTTGCAGAGGTTCTCGGGTTACTGTTAAACGACCTTTGGAATTAAAGAGGATCTTTGGTTTAAATGGAAATATTAACAAAACATATTTTATTGTAATGTGTAATTGCTATATATGAGTGTGATGTGAAAACTTGATTATTGTGTTTTCGGTCATATTATAAATCTTAGGTGTTGCAGGTTCTTCGTAAATGGAGTTTTTGGTGGTTTAGGGAAGATGATGCGAATCTCAAGACGGAACCCAAGGGTTTCTTAAGGGGTCCAAAGCCAAGATCTTCAGAGATCTCAATTTAGGGTTCTCGGGGAGATTTGACTGAAAAACCATTGGTCAAACAGAGAACCCTTAAAGATATGCAAAAATATCAAGGGTTCTCGGTCAAACTTTGACCGAGAACCAACATTGATTGACCGAGAACTCATGTTCTCGGCTGTACAGGAACATTCATGAACAATGTTGGATAGAGAACTCATTACATAGACCTAAAACTTCGTTAATTAACAGAAACTCAGTTTATGGACCGAAAAACCACCTATTTATCAATTAAAATTGACATTAATTTACAAATAAGGACTAATATTATCTAAATTTGTATTTTTGGTCCATGTTCTTTAACCAAGATGTCAATTATCTTTATAATACGGAGTGATTATCCAGTTAAGTGAATACACTATTAACTTGACTCGTTTGTTACAATCATGGCTGATCAGGCACCATTGAAATTTGTGGATACTCATAACACAAGGAATTCAAGTCCATAATAGTGGGGCTCAACACGTGCAGGATTTCTCATGCTTTACGAGAAACCCCTGTTATTTGCAAGAAGATGGTGATAGAGTTTAGGAATAATGCTTCCATTGACCAAAGGGGTGCTGGGGGAGCTGTAACAATTGACTCGAAGATCCAGAAGAAGCCTATTATCATTTCAGAGGCTATTATTCATGAGGTTCTGTTGTTTGGTGATCAACCCGACTACCTAATGGAATACTCTACTGATGTTGTTGATGAAGTAGCTCTGAGAATGGGATATGAAGGATCCTACCCTTCAGCTCTCAAGAAGCTATTCCATCCCTACTGGAGGTTCTTGATTCACACATTCTTCACGTGTGTCTCATGACGAAAGGGGGGGTTCAGCTGAGATCAGCCACATTCAGATGTCGGCTGTGGTTGCTTTGATCATGGACTGGAACTACAACTATTACAAGTTTGTGTTCGATGAGATGATGAGCAACCTCAAGGGAAAGAAGAAAGAGATATTCGTGATGTACCCGAGGTTTCTACAAATGATATTTGACTCTCACTATCCTGACCTCGTCAAATCTGTAAAAATGCTCGATCTGAAAGCTATGGGTCCCAACACATTTGGCTTGATGAAGCAATCACGAAAGGGGGCCAAAGTGGTATACAAAGGACTTCACAAATTAGTCAAATTTGAAAGATTTGCTAAAACTGAGGCTGTCCCTGCTAGTGCCAGTGCCTCAATTGCTGTTGAGCATGTGACACCTGGTCAGAGGTTCACTGCAGCTTATGAGAATATTTCTGACGATGATGAGCCATATAGTTCTCCATCACAACACATGGAGATTGAGCACCAGGAATAACAAACTGTACCTACTGCTGATCAGTTGAAAGACTTTAAAATATTTAAAGATCAGCTCCAGTCGACGGCATTGAAGTCTCCTCAATCAGTCACTGCGACACAAGATGAAGATCTTCAAGAAAAACCAGCCACCGATCTCATTCCAAGAAAAAGGCGAAAGAAAGATTCGAGACTAGGTGTGCTGGTTACAGAAACTACACCAACAAGCCAACACTAAGAACCTGAGCCTGAAACTACTGAAGCTCATGTTGATACAAGTTCGTCCACTGCTGAACATCGAACTCAAGATCAGATATTTGATGACATTTCTCATGAGTTCAATTTTGAAGCCAATATTCAGTCCACAGATGAGCCATCAGGATCGTCTGGCCCAATTGGTCAATCTAGTTCAAGCGCCGCTGACAAGATTGCACACATTCTGGCGACACAAGACAAATTTTTGCAAGATAAGGGAAAGGGTATCACTCTTGATGTTGAACCTGTTGATGTACAGTCCTTACAACGACGAGTCTTTGAACTTGAACAAGTCTTGGTTGTGAAGGATGTACGAATTCAAGAGCTTGAAGCAGGTAACTCTGATAAAGATTTAAAGATCAATGAGCTTCAAGCAAACATTGGCAGCCTCACTGCTATTGTAACACCCCAGCCTGGTTGGGCTGACGTGTCACTCGTTAGGGCTGACGTGTCACTCGATACCGTAAATAAAAATCCAAATTCAAATGTTTAAAATATTCAATACCAAAAAGGTTCAATATCATGGACAACGAAAATAAAAAGTTGTTTCACTCAAAAGAAATTACTTAAGTTCCTCATTTTCCAATTTCTAGACTTTTACTTTTACTCTCTTATCACATGTTTCCCTGATTCCCTTGAGTACCTGTAAAAAATTAAATAAACACAAAACAAAGAAACACGGATGAGTCAAAACTAGTTCAGTAATGGAGGAAACAATAGCAATAACAAACGATGAAGAACAATGCAATACAATAAACGATCAAAGGAGAAACAAGTACAGTCTATGAGCCGATAACACTAATAGTACGCTGAATGATCAGTTATGAATCAGTACAATAATAATCTACTATGAAAATACCCATGTGAGCCAGTAACAATTACAATAACAGTATGTACATTAGTTGCAGACTAATGCACCAATAATTAAGTGAGATAGGAATGTGGGCACACACACCTAACCATCTCACTCCAGTAACAATTTACCTAGGATCGATCCATATGCCTCTCAATAATCAATTAATGCTCTCATCACACAATAATATAGAGACGATGTGGACTAATCGCTCTGCCAAAGATAGAGCACGTCAAAAGTGCCTCGATTGACGCCCAATAGGTGGATAAATGCTCGGGTATTGAGGTCAAATAAAATGCAATAACAATGATCAATATCAATATAATATGTCTCACTAACAATCAGTCAATGTCCAATGGTCTATTAGGAACATGCGATAATGAGTGCAATAAAATATATCATATCGCATTCATGGCAATTTAACAATAGCAATATAACAATTTTCAATAAATAAAGAACGAAACTATTTAATAACGGTGACAAGATACCATGAAACTACTCAGTAATTATAACACGATTTATGACTCAAGGCACCATATACTATGAAAGCGAAGACACGGTATGACGCTATAAGTGCAAGACCATGAAGTCCGTACACTATGAGATCGATGGAAAACAATATTTACGCTACAAGTAAAAGACCACAAAATCCGTACCTTATCCGATGAGCGAGAGCATAGTAATTATAAATAGTCCTTAGCTCGCACGCGAACCTACAATATTTGTTGTAACTTAGGTTATGTTTAATTATGTTTAATTTGATTTGTGTTAAGTGGTTGGCCCGTTTAAATTGGCAACCTAATTGTATCTTTTATATTTACAAACTCAGGCTTCAAAAGCCTTTAAGCCATGGGGATATCCAATTCGTTTATATAAGTAACTACATGTTTTCATCAGTTTACAAAATATATTGGTTAAAGAAGTTTCTATCACATTTACAAGATAATATATTTATTATAAAAGAAACCTTCTTTTTAAACTGTATTTTTTTTTTATTAAAAGTAGAATTATTTAATACCAACTTGCAAAGTTATTTTTAAATATAACTAAGCAGGACAGCTTCAATCCAATTTAAAAATCCAACATCAACATGCTAGTGTTTGAAATCTCCATATTACCTCAACAATTTACTCTACGCTCCATTGTATATTATAAGATTTCAGTTTCAACAAGATATAATTATGTTATTATAAGTGAATGCATATCGTCAAGATTTAGTTACCTCAGGCCAATGGATTTCGCGAGGATGAATGAATCAGAAGAGAAAAAGATTGTACGGCAGCGGTAACCTTGCGTAGATCCAACAATCGCAGAAACATCAGCGGCGACAACGAGAACTCGCGTTGCGGTGGCTGTGGTGCTCGCGGTTTCTCCGGCGAGTTGTAGGGGTTGCGGTGGTGGGGTATATGGCAGAGAGAGGATGCGATTTGGGGTTTTATTATCAAGGAAAAATGTTTGAGTCTTATCGTGTGTGTATGTGTGTATATATATATATATATATATATATTAAACGAGTTATAAAGCCTACTTAACATTCCATCTTTATTATTTTATTATTTTTTCTACTAACTCAAGTAATATTTTCCATCATAATTAAATAATATATTAAATATTATTTTTAGAGATTTCGGGACGTTACAAGTCTACCCTCCTTAAAAGAGGTTTCGTCCCCGAAACCTAATTCTTACTTAAACAATTTGGGGTAAAATTTGCGCATCTCTTCTTCAACTTCCCAAGTAGCATCTGACCCCTTACGACGCTTCCATATCACTTTCACTAAAGAAATAACTTTATGACGAAGTTACTTTTCCTTACGGTCCACTATCTCAATAGGCTGTTCGATATAGTTCAACTGTTCGTCAATTTCGAAGTCTACTAATGGCACGTGGGACGTGTCCTCAGGTGAGAAACATGAAAGGTAGAGTGAATCCCTTCTAACTCTTCCGACAGATCCAGTTTATAAGCTACTTCACCAACATGATCTACGATCTTAAACGGTCCAATGTACCTTGGACTCAACTTCCCTCTCTTTCTGAAACGAATAATTCCCTTTCAAGGCGAGACCTTGAGCATCACATCACATCGTCACCAATGCTAAACTCAATTGGTCATCGCAGCTTATTAGTATACGAATTCTGACGGTCTTAAGCAGCTTTCATCCTTGCTTGATTAGATCGAACTTTGACGAGGTCTTCTACACAACATCTAGACTTCCAATCTCTTTCTGCCCAATCTCTCCCCAGCATATGGGAGTTCTGCAATGTCTGCCATACAGCATTTCAAACGGTGGCATACCAATACTCGAATGGTATCTATTGTTATATAAGAACTCTGCCAAATGCAGATGATCATCCCAACTTCCTCCAAAGTCTAAAACGCAAGCACGTAGCATATCCTCAAGGGTTTGGGTAGTCCTTTCGGACTGCCCATCTATTTGAGGGTGATACGCCGTACTGATATTCAGTCTTGTTCCCATAACTTCATGGGACTTCTTCCAGAATCCTGAAGTGAAGCGAGTATATCTATCAGACACGATTGATAACGACACTCCATGCTTAACCACAACCTCTTTTATGAACACATTTGCTAACATTTCTGATGAGATGGCCTCTCGTATAGGCAGAAAGTGAGCACTTTTTGTTAAACGGTCCATAATCACCCAAATGGTATCATGATGTTTAGCTGTACGTAGTAGCTTAGTTATGAAATCCATGGTGACGTGTTCACATTTCCATTCTGATATCTCTAGCGGCTTCATTTTCCCATAAGACTTCTGATGCTCTGCTATGACTTGCAAGCAAAGTAAGCACTTACTGGCATAATCTACTACATCATTCTTTATACCCGGCCACCCGTAGTCTCTCTTCAAATCTTGATACATCTTGGTGGATCCCGGATGAATCGAGTATCTCGACTTGTGAGCTTCATCTAAGATTCGACCTCTAAGATTTTCAAGGCGCAGAATCCATATACGGTCAAACCTAGTCTTCATATCATGAGTGTTGTCCATCAACTCTTCTTGTTGTCAAAAAATTCTTTCCTTATTCATTATCCCTTCATCTATAAGCACTTCCGACTGCACCTTGGTGATATCTTCAAAGAGACCTGAGTTAATGATCAACTTATACGACTTCATGGTTGCAATGACTTCTTCATTCTTACGGCTTAACGCGTCAGCAACCACATTAGCCTTACTAGGATAGTATTTGGTATCACAGTCGAAGTACTTGATCAACTCTAACCATCTCCCGTGTCTCATGTTCAACTCTTTCTGCTCGAAGAAGTACTTTAAAATCTTATGATCTGTATAAATGGTACACTTAGTACCATAGAGAATGTCTCCATATCTTGAGAGCATGCACTACTGCCGCTAGCTCTAATTCATGTGTCGGGTGGGAACTCTCATGAACCTTCAACTGTCTAGACGCATAAGCTATCACTTTTCCTTGTTGCATTAACACGCAACCTAACCTACGTTGCGAGGCATCAATACAAAAAACCAATATCCTCGTTACCATCGGGTAGAGCAAGGATTGGAGCTAGTGTGAGTCTTTTTTTAATTCCTCAAAAGCCTCCTCCTGGTACTTACAACAATTGAATACTATAGACTTTCGGGTCATACCGGTCAACGGTGTGGCTATCTTGGAGAAGTCTTCAATGAATCTTCTATAATAGCCAGCCAACCCTAAGAAGCTGCGTATATTAGTCGGGCTTTGCGGAGTCTTCCAATTCATTATCGCCTCAATCTTAGTTGGGTCCACAGTAATCCCTTCAAGATTGATTACGTGACCTAGAAACTGTACTTCACGCAACCAGGATGCGCATTTCGAAAACTTAGCATACAACTTCTCTTCTTTCAAAACCTCCAATACTTCTCTTAGATGCTCAGCATGGTCAGACTCGCTCTTTGAATAAATCAATATATCATCAATGAAGACGATAACTGATTTGTCCAACATCAGCCGGCATACCCTATTCATCATGTCCATAAATGCTGCTGGAGCATTCATCAGACCAAATGTCATCAGGAGGAACTTGTAGTGCCCATACCGTGTACGAAATGCTGTCTTAGGGATGTCTGCCTTCTTTACCTTCAGTTGATGATAGCCTGATCTAAGGTCTATTCGTGAGAACCAACTCGAACCCTGTAGTTGATCAAATAAATCATCAATCCGTGGCAACGAATACCTGTTCTTCACCATAAGTTTATTCAACTCACAATAGTCTATACACATTCTCATACTTCCATCCTTCTTTTTAAAAAACAACACTGGTGCGCCCCACGGGGAAACACTTGGCCTTATGGAACCTTTTTCGAGGAGTTCTTACAGTTGGGACATCAATTCCTTCATCTCGGATGGCGTCAGGCGGTAAGGTGCTTTTGCGACGGGCAGTGCTCCTGGTATTAAGTCTATCTGAATTTCTACCTCACGCTCCGGTGGAAACCCCGGAAGGTCCTTAGGGACACCTCTGGATAGTCGCGCACAACAGAAACATCTTTCACTTATTTCGTCTCAGCCGTAGCTTTGACAACATACGCCAGGTTGGCACCGCACCCTCGCCTTAACAATCTCTCGGCTTTAATCATTGAAATGACATTAAGCCCTGAACTTTCTTTATCACCATAAACCGTCACCGTACCACCATCCAAGAACTTTAACCTTATAAACCTACTCTTACACACTATCTGAGCCTTAAACTCAGACAGCCAATCCATTCCCAAAACCACATCGAATCCTCCTAAGGTCATAACGTACAGGGTAACAGGGAACTCATGTCCCTCTAACTCTATCTTACAATCCTTAACCATTCTTATTATCCTAACTGAGGTTTCACTAGCGGTTTCTACTATAAAAGTTTCAGGCACACGAAAAAATTTCATTTTTGCTAACTTACTAAATTTTATAGCTACAAAACTTCTATTCGCACCTGAATCAAACAATACGGAAGCAGAAATACCGTTTACTAGAAACGTACATGTGACAACATCTAGGAATTGCTTGGCTTGATCCTGAGTCAACATGTAAGCTCTGGTCCTTGGCCTAGTGTGATCAGCACCCTTCTTTCCACTTCCTTCAATTTCACCATCAGTGTACTCGCTTGCCATATGGTCTGTCTTACCACATTTGTAACGCGCGGGCTTTGCACTGCACTCATTGGCATAATCCCTTCCTTCCCGCACTTATAACACACATTAGACCCAAGCATGCACTCTCCACCATGAGCTTTCCCACATTTGTGACAAACATCTGAACTCCTGCCTCACTTGCACTCCCCACCGTGCATTTTACCACAAGTCTTGCACGACTTCTTTTCCCACACTTTCTATCTCTTATCCCTAGGGTTCCACAACTGAGTACCGGGTCATTTAGCAGGATTGACCCATTTCTTATCTTTCTTCTCTTCCACCACAACATTTTCCATATCCAGGTCATAGTAAACCATCTCTGCGAGTTCAACAGCAGAGTCAAAAGTAGAAGGTTACTAGCCCTGACTAAGGTGCGGACATTCTGTGGAAGACCTCTGATGTAGCACTTGATCCTTTTCACCTCAGTTTCTACCATATCGGGCACCAACCTAGACATGCGGTTTAATTCGGTAGTGTACTTGCAGTGTGCCATTTTACCCACCCTCAGATTTAGAAACTTCATCTCAGCCCTCTCAACCTCAACATCAGCACAAAACCGCTTCATAACCAATTCCTTCAAATCATCTCATCTCATTGCCTTAATCTCTTCTCTGGTCTTTCTGTGTTCCACTGTGTCCCACCAAAACATGGCCTCATCACCAAACGATTGGGTAGCATAACCCACTGCTTTGTCACGACGGCACTCGCTAATTCGGATAACCCTATCCATTGCGGTTATCCATTAGAATGTAGCGATTGCATCTCCTAAACTAGTTAGCTTCGGTGGGTCGCAACCTTTGAATGACTTGTAGTTACACCCACCTCGGCCCCTCTTCCCTTCACCAACTTTCACAGATCGAACTTCAACCGAGTCACCTTTTTCATTCTCATAAGCCTTCTTACCACTCTCCCCTATCTTCTCGGCAGTCCTTGCATGGCTTTCAACAGACCCACTAGGATGCAGGTTCTTCAGTGCATCAGCTATAACTTGAACAATGGCAGCTTCTACAGCATGATCGAGTTGATACCCTTCATTGTTACTCTGATCTCGCTCAGTTTCACCCCCTTCTTCCCTTGTGTTGGTAACTGGTTCTCCAGAAGGTATCGGGTTAACACGCGGCTTACCACGGCGTCCAGTGCGACCTCCTAGTCCAAAAACATTCCTAGAGCCCACCATTCATATTCTATAAGAATGGAAACACAAACGTCGACACTCAAGGAACTTTTTAGGACAAGGATAATAAGGCTAACATGTAATAATAGTGGCCAGTTGTGATTAGTTGATCACGTTACTCCCCGTGTCCTATACACTTCATGTTGTGAGTCCACTTGTGCTAGTTCTACTTTTAACAGTCAGACAATCAAACATTTCATATAATCATATACTCCTATGTCTAGCAATAAAGCAAACTTTCTTACATTACACGTGAAATTAATCATGTAATTTACCTTTACTTAGCTTTCTTGAGTGACACATGGCTTTCTTGAACTGGCATCTTCTTTCTTTTCTTGCTTAAGTCTCATTTTTGTTCGAGTATAAGCATGTAGGATACTTATTTTTCTCGAACTTATGCTCTGATACCAACTTGTAAGGCCCCGGTCCTGGTGCCCTACTTTGGCGTTGGAATTACTCATAAACACAGTTCTAAATATTAGAGTTAATTAAAACTTTTCGCAGAATAGATAAAAAGAAAACATTCATTGCATAAGTCATAAAATTTAAACCATATAAAACATGTCTTAAGTTCAAACATCATAAAATTAAGTCTTCAGATGCCAGCTTCTTTATTCTTCTGCCATGTGCCCCTCTTCAAGCCAGCTGTCTCATTCTACGCACCTGCATGCATACTAAAAGTCAGCTACGCTGAGTGAGTTCTATTTAATCAAGCAACATACAATACGTTCACATACTTGTATACATGCCCGAAGGTATGTACATCTTACATACTTAACCTGTTCACCTTACTTTCATACATACATTCATACGTTCATTCTTTCATACTTTCTTTACTTACATGATACATACGTAACTATTGTTACATTTTAAAGAGCATTTCGCTCTATAACCTCACAGATATTGTAAGGGTCTAGTCCCTAACATCACAGATATTATAAGGGTCTGGTCCCCAACATTACAGATATTATTGGGGTCTGGTCCCTATCCTCACATATATTATTAGGGCCTGGTCCCTTTTTTCCGTGCAACCATACCATACTTTTCTTTGTAAACTTTCATACATACTCTCAATACTTTCTATAGCATTCATATATAATTCATACATCATACATAAGACAATCACATATCATACACTTACCACTTAAGTTAAGTGTATTAACTAATCAAATCGAGTATGCACACAGCCCCGAAAACATGACAAGGAAATGGGGCTAGAAACTCACCTGGATACGGTTACATTCGGAGTTAAGTGTAATCCCTTTCCTTAGTTGTGCACGGCTAATTGTCAAACATATATATCTGTTAAGTAACCATGTAACTAATTAAGTTGGTATTTTAGCTAACTAACGTACTTGCTAAGTTAGGTTCACTTGTTTAGTTAAATGGATCTATGGGGGTTACCTTGTTTAACGAAGGCATGTTTTTCTTTTTATTTATTAAGTGTGCTCGTCGTTATTATATTATATTATGTATATATATACATATATAAAATATATATCTTTCATTCGTCAACGAACTTGTCCATAAAAAATTAATATGACTTAACGAAGTTGATGAGGTTGGTTTATTATGTTGAACCCACTTGAGTTAATTATGGAGTAGGCTAATTCAGTCCATGGGCTTGGCTAGAGCAGGCCCATTAGAGTCTTGGCCCATCTTGATTTGAACTGGGCCTTAGTCCAATCGAATGAGCCCTTCTAATCGAATGAACCCTTCTATTCGAATCAACTTTTCTATTCGAATGGACCCTTCTAATCGAATGGACCTTTCTATTCGAATGGATCCTTCTAATCGAACGGACCTTTCTATTCGAATGAACCTTTCTAGTCGAACGGACCTTTCTATTCGAATGAACCTTTCTGATCAAATCGAACCATGCCAAGTTGAGCTGAACCAGGTTCAATGGAATCTCCTTAAATCAAAAATAAATTGCAAGGGCCGGGACTCGAATCCGCGACCTTAGCTCCCACAGCAACCATATTACCACTCCACAAACCCACTTGGATGGTATTCCTCTTGTTTCAATTCCTTTTATATCATATGCTTTCTTAGTTGCTTGCTGATGTCTTTTGCTACACTACTGTAGCTAATTATTATTAACATTTACATGTTACCGCTATCTGTTATTGATAGTATAGTATCGTTATCACTATTACGTTGACATGATGAAGCTTTCACCACATTATCAATATTATATTATACTACCCCTAGTTATTATTATTATTATTATTATTAATATTTCTATCATGAGCTGGGTCATTTTTATTATTATTATTATATTATGTTAAGTATAATTATTATATTATTACCATTTCTAATATTTACACTACCACACTCAACCAAGATCTTGCTCGTTTTGGATAAAGTTTGAACTTTTATCGATTTTAAAACTCCGTTTGGCTAGATATAGAAATGTCAAACGAGCCGAACTTACTAAATAGTTGGATAAGTTCATATTTTAACGTCAAGTTTATATTTTTATTAACCCTTGGATCCCGATCTAAGGTTCTACCAATTTTCATGAAAAACCAATATCAAATGAACGATCTTTAAAATGACGCGTACCTTAAACGAATCGAATCGCGGTTTAAATTTTGCTCGAGTTAAGCTTGATGATCTTAGGTTATTGTAGATAATAAACAAACTTGATCTTTCTTTGATATGGTCCAAAATTATGAAGATGGATGGTGGTGTAGAGAGTCTTTGGCTTAAGTGTGTGTTTTTGAAGGTTTATGCTATGGTGTAGATATGGATGTAAATGGAAAGGATTAGGGTTTAAGGGGTATTTATACTCCCTTAAGCCCATGGACCTTATGCCCAGCCCTCCTTTTTAGTCCATACTTAATTCCACATTTAAAGCCTCCTTAAGCTTTAATCTTTATTATTTTATTATTTTTTCTACTAACCCAAATAAACTTTTCCATCATAATTAAATAATATATTAGATATTATTTTTAAATATTTCGGGATGTTACAACGAGGTTCGGTTGCGGTTATTCCAGTTTTCACTAAATGACAAAGCAAAACACTGGTTTAACTCGCTACCGTGCACTGTATTGATAATTGGGCCGAGATGCAGCATATGTTCCTTAATGAATACTATTCACAGTCGAAGACAAACAAGGACCGAATGAAAATTCGCCACTTTTCACAATTATCGGGTGAACTGTTTCACGAGGCATTCACCAGATTCAAAGAGATGATCAGAAAATGGCGACACTATCAGATTGAATTGTGGGATTTAGTGAGGTGTTTCAGTGACGGGTTGACTTACGACGATAGAAAACACTTGAAAGCTTCATGTAATGGTCAACTATTGAACTAACCCGAGGAAGATGACTGGGAATTTTTGAAGTTTATTTGTGGAGACTCTAAAGCAGAGGCAGCAGCAGAAAGATGAAGACACCAGACTTCTTCCAGATTAGTAAAGTCAGTCAAGAGTGAATTTGAAAGGATAGCTGAATTGGAACGTGAACTGGTTGGGTACAGAAAAGGGTAAAAGAAAGAGGTTGCAAAAGTTGGAGTCAAATTCCCGGTATGTGAGGAATGCGGTGAACTCGGGCATAAGGTAGAAAATTGCCCCGAGTGTTATGATGATAATGATGATGAGGAGTCTGGAGATGTTAATTATGCTTACGGGGATTCTAAGGGCCAAGGGTTTAATTCAAACACTTATCACCCGGGCCCGAGGAATCACCCGAACTTTCGATGCGAGAACGCGGCTACTCAGTAAAACCTGAACTTTTAGGGATTGAACTAGAACAGACAGCAGGGAAATTACCGCCAAGGCGGTTATCAGTAGCATGGTTCGTATAATCAGAATCAGGGGTATAACAGAGACGGTAACCAGGGTGGTACTTCATCGGGTAATCAGAATCAGGACCAGCAGAAAGGTCCTCGGGAAATGCAGACGAGTCGGTACTCGAAGTTGGATGCATTGCTGAAGATTGTGACAGATAATTAGGTTGAAACTAAGAAACAATTTGAGTTACGGGATAAATCGGTGGAGGCAATGTCAAATCAGATTGGTCAGCTCGCAGCAGATATGGCAAAGTTGCAGAAGAGTGTGGGTCAACTCCCGAGTGATACCACGGTTAACCCGAACCACTACAGCTCAAGTTCGAAAAATCACGTTAACCAGGTAAGTATTATAATAAATGGAAAAAGTATGATAATAAAGTTGGGGTTCCACCACCATTGGTTGAGGGGGTGGTGGAAGAAATTGATGAAACAATCGTTAGTGAGGACGAGCCGGAACCGGTTAATTTAAATGAATATAACAAGAGTAAAAATAATATTAATAAACCGGTCCCGAGAGATGACATCAATAATCCTAAGGACAAGGGGAAAATGAAAACTGTTCCCTATCCCAATGCATTGTTGGTGCTATCTAATGCGAAGATGGCATCCAAAAGGGGCCCACAACAAGAAGAAATGTGGGAAATGTTTAAAAAAGTTAGTTAAAATTAATATTCCCTTTCTAGATGCCACAATACATATTCCGGCCTATGTGAAGTACTTGAAAGAATTGTGCACACAAAAGAGGATTCGTAAGATTCCCAAAGAGATTAATTATACCGATAATGTGAGTGCAATCCTTTCGGGTGCTCTTCCACCCAAGCTACAAGATCCGGGAACACCCATTATTCCCATTCAAGTGGGAGATTTTAAAATGACACGGGAGATTCTAGACCTTGGAGATAGCATCAGTATTTTCTTGGGAAGTCTATATGATCACTATGACTTCGGTCCGCTTCGGGCAGCCGTCATCACAGTTGATTTAGCTGACTAAACACCAAAACTTCCTCGGGGGATACTGACTTATGTTATTGTCAAGGTGGAATACTTTTACTTTCCAGTTGACTTTTTGGTCCTCGATTATGTTTCGGGTGAAGGGACAAAACAGCCCACGGTTATCCTCGGTAGGCCAATTTTGGCCACCGCAAATGCCAACATTAATTGTAGAAATGGTACAGTTGACATGGCATTTTGGTAACCGTAAGTTGAGAATTAATGTTTTCACACATGTAAATAATTCTCCGGTCGATGACGAGTGCTTCATGGCCGATGTCATTGAAGAGTGCATACCGCTATACGACTCTTTTGACAGCACGGATGGCGCAACAGAGACGTGGTTTTTGTTTGACAGATTACAGTTAGAAACAGATAAGTTACTGGAAGAGGAAGAGAGATAGTTGGAGGTTGTAACTGTGCGAGGAGACCGTCCACCATGGTCAGTTCAGGTGGAATCACTACCCGAGAATATTGATACCAGGTTGAAACCGTCATTGCAGGAGGCACCAAAAGTCGAGCGGAAGGAGCTCTTAAATCATTTAAAATATGCCTTCCTTGGTAATAATGAAACTTTACCTGTTATAATAGCTTATAATTTATCTTTTGAATTAGAAAGTTCTTTGATGGCGGTGCTGATTGCAAACAAGGAAGCAATCGGGTGGACGATAGCGGATTTGAAGGGGATCAGTCCCAATTGTGATGCATAAAATTTCAACAGATCCGGATGTCAAACCCGCAAACAATGCTCAGCGGAGGTTGAAAACGAACATGTGGGAAGTGGTGAAGAAAGAAGTTCTGAAGTGGCTAGACGTTGGGATTGTTTTTTCCATCTCTGACAGCAAGTGGGTTAGCCCAACTCAGACAGTACCGAAAAAAACGGGCATCCAATTCATCAAGGACGACTCAGGTAACAAGGTAGCCACTCGGCCGGTAACTGGGTGGCGTATTTGCATTGATTATCGAAAACGGAACGTGGCTACATCGAAAAATCACTTTCCGCTTCTGTTTATCGATAAAATTGTTGAAAAGCTATATAGGCAAAAATTCTATTGCTTTTTATATGGTTATTCCGGGTATAACCAGATAGCTATTCATCCTAAAGATCAGGAGAAGACTACGTTTACGTGCCCATATGGGACATTCGCATTTAGGTGAATGTCATTCGGGCTATATAACGCCCCCGCCACCTTTCAAAGGTGCATGATGAGTATTTTTTTCTGATATGGTGGGGGGGGGGGTCTTTAGAAATCTTCATGGATAACTTTTTGATTTTCGGCACATCTTTTGAATCATGTTTAAATCAACTCGAAAAATTATCGAAAAGATGTGTTGAAATGAACCTGGTTCTTAGTTGGGAGAAGAGCCATTTTATGGTCCAAGAGGGGATTGTTTTGGCCATGTCGTGTCAAGTCGTGGGATTGAGGTGGAACAAGCTAAGGTTCAAGTTATTTTTACTCTACCTCATCCCACGAATGTTAAAGGCAATAGATCATTTTTGGAGCACGCCGGGTTTTATAGATGATTCATTAAGGGTTTTAGTCATATCACCAAACCCTTATGTAGTTTATTGTTAAAGGATTCCCCATTTGATTTTAATGATGAATGTGCTAAGGCCATTGATATTTTAAAACAGAAATTGGTTGAAGCCCTAATCTTGCAATCACCTGATTGGAAATTACCTTTTGAAATAATGTGTGATGCAAGTGATTACGCGGTTGGGGCTGTTTTGGGTCAACGGTTGAAAAGAAACCCGTTGCTATATACTACGGGAG
Organism: Bidens hawaiensis; assembly: GCF_021521415.1. Classification (NCBI taxonomy): domain Eukaryota; kingdom Viridiplantae; phylum Streptophyta; class Magnoliopsida; order Asterales; family Asteraceae; genus Bidens; species Bidens hawaiensis. Next base: position 84,529 of record NW_027497212.1, on the reverse strand, counting down.
TAAAACCCTCTCGGATGCTCAATTAAATTATACCGCAATTAAGAAGGAGTTACTAGGGGTAGTATATTCTTTAGATAAATTCCGGTCTTATATTTGGGGTATTAAAGTTATTATATATTCTGACCACTCTGCTGTCAGGTACCTTATGGATAAGAAGGATGCGAAACAATGATTGATCAGATGGGTTTTGCTAGCTTCAGGAGTTTTATCTAGAGATTCAGGACAAGAAAGGTAGTGATATTGTTGTTGCAGATCACTTGTCTCGAATCATGGTGGAATATGGAGACAATGACATGCCCATTAACGAGTCATTTCTAGATGAACATATCATGACAGTCTCCCAAAACCCCTGGTTTTCACATATTGTTAATTTTAAAGTTTCAGGTGGCATACCGGAGCTTTGGCCAAGGAGGAAGAAGAAGAACTTGATGTCACATGCTAAACAGTACATTTGGGATGACCCGGATTTGTTCAAGATTGGTGCAGATCAGATTATTAGACGATGCATACCTGAGGAGGATGCTTGATTAGTGTTGGAACACGCGCATTCGTCCGCGTGTGGCGGTCACTTTAGTGGCTAGAAAAGTTTTGACGAGTGACTTTTATTGGCCATCATTGTTTAAGGATTCTCGCGAGTTCGCAACACACTATTTAAGGTGCCAATAACTCAGGAGAATTTCTAAGAGGGATGAGATGCCCTTGAACCCGATCCTTTTAGTTGATATTTTTGATGTTTGGGGGATCGATTTCATGGTCCCATTCCCGAACTTTTACAGTAATTTATAGATCCTAGTGGTCGTCGACTACGTGTCTAAATGGGTTGAGGCGATAGCCACTAGGACGAATATCTTGTCGTTTGCAACTTTGTTCAATTTAATATTTTCAAGAGATTTGGAATCCCCCGAACCATCATTAGTGATGGGGGATCCCACTTTAAAAAATTTTTAAATTCGGTAAGTTGCTTAAACTATACGGGTTTGATCATAGGATTGCAACTCCTCACCATCCACGAGTGGAAAAGTTGAAGTGTCTAATCAGTAAATTATACAGATTTCATAGAAAAATGTTCGTACGGACCGTAAGGATTGGTCATCTAAGTTGACTGATGCTTTGTGGGCTTACCGGATGGCTTATAAAACACCGATTGGTACTACTCCTTATAGACTTGTGTATGGAAAGGATTGTCATATACCGGTTGAGATTTCACAACGAGCTTATTGGGCCACTAAACATGTTAACACTAGTTATGATGATGCAGGTAAAGCAAGGAAATTGGCCTTGTGCGAGTTCGAAAAGTTGATGAACGATGCATACAAGTGTGCATCGGCTTATAAGGAAAAGATGAAGAAGGTACATGATGCTAAAATCTTGTTGAAGAATTTTGAAGTGGGTCAAAGAGTTTGGCTTTACAACATGAGGATGAAGCTTTTTTCCGGGTAAACTCAAAAGCAAATGGATGGGTCAGTATTTGATTGTTCGAGTTGGGAATCACGGGCAATACGGGATTGAAGATTTTGGTGACCACGTGAGGCAAATGGTGAATGGCTATAGGTTGAAGCCATACTTGGAGATGGAGGATATTCATAACATGGGTAAGGAATCGGTGAGTTTCATTGTAACTTCGCCGGTTTATGAAGACACTTGACGGTCAATTACATGTGTTTCTAGGTTCGTGTATATTTTGTTGTATTTGGAACTTTATGGGTGTAGTTCATTATAAACCATCACGAGACCTTACTCGTCCACCCGGGCTACCAAGGGGTTTAAAGGGCTTGTTGCATACGCTAAATGCAATCGTGATTCCTACGAAAGTGAGTTAGGTCTTTTAGCCTTTAAACTCTTTTAAACAAACTTTACTATGAAACTACATAATTTGGCTCGGTAATTAGTTTTTCTAAAAATAATTAAAAAAAACTCACTTTTTGCAAAAGTCTTAAAAGGCCTACGTCTTACACACAGTGAGAAACTTGCTTCTACACGTCTTGAGATTTTGCAGATTCAGTTTTAGTCTTGGGAGAAGACGAGTGTTCACGAGCCATGTTTCACATCGCGTAGTCATATATATATATCAGGTGCTTTCGGTTTCATATTTTTTTTTTTGTTATTATAGTTTAATGTTAAAAGTGTAATTTTAGATTCATGTGTCAGAACCATCACATTAGAGCCTCGGTATTATAATTGTTAAACAGTCAATTTCTACCTCATCCTCCAAATGTTCTTTAAACGATTTATATTTTTAACATTGAGGAAAATGTCAACCTCAAGTGTGGGGTTGGGGAAAATTGAAATTTTTAGCCCGATAGTACCTCGAAGAGTGTTCGGAAACCAAAGTTCTTAAGTGTTAATTATTGTCATTAATATAAAGTTATATGTTTCTGGTCATGGCTGGTTTTTCAGCTTCTTGATAGTTTTCCTAACAAACTTTTTTTCAAAAAGAGATGTTGAGAATGGGGTCGTTTAAGCGGAGATAATGAGTCAAGGGGATGGATATACATGTTTCATGTCAGCCGCCCAAATTTCCATACATATTGTGAGATAGTCCCCTATACTTAATACACATATTGTATAATAAATATAAAAACGTGTCTTAACATTTATTGAGGGAAACCGGTATGTTTCACAGAATTAGAACTTGCTTGTCATATGCTTATCGAGATCTTAATACCACCGCATGTATAGAGATTAGGACTTTAGAAAACCCATACATACTTTTTTCCCACTAAATAAAATTTCTTACCTAACATTATTCCCCTAGGAGCCCGTTTGAACCTTATTCCTTTTTATTTGCTAAGCCGAACATTACACACCATTTCGGCCTAAGCCTTTATTTTATTTTAACCCTGTGATGAACTCCAGTTCGTTATCGAGTAGTATATAGTCGAAAGAGTTGTAAGTATGTGAATGTCAGAGTTGTATATATTTATATCAGTATATTACTTATCAGTTTAGTAAAAAAGAAAAAAATAAAAAATTCAGCAAAAAGCCTAAAAGAAGTTCAGTTTATATTCAGTTGTGTAATTAGTAGTTTGTTTGTTTTTGATTAGTTGTTTGTGTATTTGTAAAGTTGGGTTTCATCCACCTTAGTCACTAAATATGCCTAATCCGCACCCAAACCTCAGCCTCAGCAAAACCTTAGTCCGAGTCTTTATGAAACCGGTGGGTAATGGGTAGAGACAAGACTGGCCTGGAAGCATATTAAGTTGTGGAGTCATATTTGGTATTTGAGAGCAGAGACATATACTAGTACATTTTTTGCTTGTTCAGATATTAAACTGAGAGGAGTGTTGATAGTGTGAGGGGTATGAACATGTATGACTTAACCGGAAACAAAATACACTCGTCTGGGCGGCTCTATTATTTTTAAAGCGTCATTTAATCATATATGTGGGTTGTCAATCTAGAAAGTATCAGTCCGAAAAACTGGGTATGACCTTAAACCTTACTAGTATTATTGACGATAATTCACATACCTATTATAAAGGTTAATTTTTTACTTTAGAGTTTGCTTAAGGGCAAGCAAAAGATAAGTGTGTGGATGTGATGGTAGGGTATAAATTTAGTATTTTAATGTATTATTTTACAAATTTTATTTAGTTTATTGTTTGAACTACGATACTTCAAGATACTTCAAACGTGCTTTTTATATTTCAGGTTATTGAGCATTAAATATAATACTTGGAGGCATTCACTAGCATGCTTTGAAGTCTCACGAAGATCAGTTTCGACGTGCACATGATTCAGGTTTAATAATAATAATAGTAATAATAATAATAATAATAATAATAATTAAAAAGAAAGAAAATATGTGAATTGGTTTGTGTGTGGTGTCGTGTAAAAGAAAAAGAAATGGATATTATTTTAGTGATTTAGAGTTTAATTACAATATATACAGAAGTGTTGCCATGAAGTTCTCACGTGGGCTCATGGAACTAATTGTTCCCAAATGTAAAAGTTATGGGCCGCTGGACTAGAGTGCACTAAGTAAAATTGGCTAGAACTAATTATGGGCCTATTTTTTGGCATGGGAGAGGTTGACGTGAAGGTTAAAAAGAAACGAACAGAGGACGCATGGGAGATTGGGAGGGGAGTTGCTATTACTTCTTTGACGACAATAGCACAATGTTAGGAGAAAGAAAAATGGACATCCATATTAAGATTCATTCACCATTCAATCCATATTGATGGCCTATCAAACACCAAGTGAAAACCGAATCATCATCATGAGTGGCTAGTCTTTTCGGATCATTCTCGGGATGTAGAGTATTGTACTTGTTCAGTTTTTCTCATGTTTTAAGAATTAAATATTTATAATTATTGATTACCGATCTATGAACATTGATGTTTGGTATTATTGTACACTAAGTCGGTTTAGGTTTATTTCGATCAGAACGATTAGTTCGCCAGTTGATGTGATACATGTTCATAGGGTTGTTTTTATTAGTGTGAATGTGATAAAGCATACAATTGCCCTTAGTTGAGTCACACTGGCAGGGGGCGTTTGATAACCAGTGTCGTATGTTAGCGATTGTTGATGCATAAGGTTTAACTAGTTAGTCAACCTGAATCGATTATTGATGATTAATCTGTTATAAGGCATGAGATTATTGTTTGTTACATACTTAAACCTTGGGTGTGATTTGTCTATATTAATTGTTGGAAATTTGTTTAATTTCTTGTTTAATATTAAAACCTAAACTATTTGCTAGTGTGATTTCATAATATTAGAAATTGGTTACTCGTTACACTGACCACATACTTCTCGTGGTTCGACACCCTACTTACCCTAGCTTGCTTAGGTGATTAGGAACTTTATTTTAATTTTTTTTTACTAGATAGCGAGTCTAGCATCAGGGGGGTATGGAGGGCGACGTTGGGGCGCTTTTCGTCCAAAATCGTCCCACTATACATAGTCTTAAAGATCTCGACCAAGCATTTGATTGGATCAAGCATGGATTTGATAGAGGTGCAATTTTTAAAACAAAACCACACATCAAAAGAGGGTTTTAATAGAAGTTTCTAAGAACATGTATAAAGGTTTTTAAATATAAATTGTTTATTTTTTTTTGAAAAGCCAAATATATTAAAAAAACAAAAAGTAGGGTAAAGTTAAAATACAAAAGTAGACAAAAATGAGAAGTGTGAGTAGGATTTGTGACCACCTAAAAAGCCTTAAAAGTAAATTCAAACAAAAAATAATAAAAAAGCATAACTCAATATATAAATAAAAAACAAAAAAAATTAAAAAACTAAAATGCTTCTGCCATTATTCCCGTTAAAAAAAGTGACGAAGAGACACAATGCTTAGATCAAAGACACAATGACGGAAATGAACAAAAGACACAATTATAACTAAAAAAGACACAATAGATCGCAAAATATAGCACAATGCTGAACAAAGTATAGCATAATGTTGAGTAATATATTACAATATAAAGAAGACACGTTGTAAAGGAAAAAAACACATTGTAAAGGAAAAACACACAATCAATTTAAAGGAAAAAAAAACGCACAATCAATGATAAAAATAAACACAAAACACAATGATAAACAAAAAGACACAACGACTTTTTCACTCACCATTGTTTTTTTAGAACGAGAAAGACAGTGGAAACATTTTGTAATTTTACTTTTTTTTTGTTTTTTATTAAATTTTGAGTAATTATTTTTTTATTAATTTTTTTAAAAATTTTTAGAGGCTTTTTGTGTGGCTACAAATCATTCTCATTTTTGTTCCTTTTGTAGAATAACTTGACTCACAAAAAGTAACCACTTATAAGAGGCAAGTAGCCCAAAACAGGAAAAAACAAAAAAAAACTAAACAACATAGTTTATAAAATAAAGTTGACGAAATTAAACCGACACCACCTCACCTTTTGCTTCTTTATTTGGCCGAAAAGAAAGATGTCGATTTGATTTCAAATACCATCTTGGACATTGAGAAAGGTGTGTTATTAAAGACTACCTCATTCCTCGACAGCCAAATCATCCAGCATGTTGTCGCCAAATTAGACTGAACCACCCAACACTTCTCTTTGCATTTGATGATTTTGCTCGAATAATCATAATCTATATTATCGACTCAAACTCATCCCTCCAAGATAGCTTCACCGAATCGAAAATAATTGCCCAAATGTTTATTTTTGCCTTTACAATGCATAAATAAATATTGTGTGGTCTCTGGTTCCGTATCACAGACGCACAACCCAATGCTTTCACATTACTACCCCTAATGTTTAAAGCATATTTGGTTGCAAGGCGATCCAACAACAAGCGCCACATGAAACAACTTATTTTATTGGATAACCATTTGAGCCAGATTTTTGTACCTGCTGACTTGAATTGTCAAACTCCCACCGTAACGATTTAACCGAGAAATTCGGAACACTTTCCATTCAATTCCTTCCATAACCAATTGTTAGCAGTCAAATTGCATTATATCATCATTTGAGGATACAATACATATTACCATTTGTATGTGCATTATATAAGCAACACAAATCCAGATTAGTATCGTAGTGATAAAAAATAGATGAATTGATTACTGAGAGTAAACACAAAGTCAAATAAAATTAGTGATGAATAATAGATAAATTATTCATAAATAAATAACCGAAAAGCTAGATTCTGATTCTCAGTTTTGAGCGAGAGCCCAAATTTGAAATGAAAGTAGTGGCCCATCCATAAGTACTGGCCTGGCCCATCCCAAATGTACAAGGCAGTAACGCTTGTGATAAAAAGCATGTATGGGTGTGAATGATCCAAATTTGAATTTTATAAGCAGTTGACCTACTCTAGCCTCATAAATATTATGATCCCAAAAGTATTGTTCTTCAAAGAAGAAGACCGATATAAGAGGGTTTGTTAGGGATGATGTTGAGTTGGATTTGGGACGGATTTAGGTATTTTCAAACTTATACTTGATTATTAAGTTTTGTTTTAAACCCGTCGGGTATTTATCGGGTAATTTCCCGTCGGGTTTCGGGTTCTCTATCAGTTTTTGACAAAATACCCGTCGGCCCAAAAAATCACTAGTTTTGCGTACACTAATAATTTAAAACAGTTTTTGATATATGATATTTTTATACCTTTTGTGTGTTCTGATTAATCTACTGTTTGTAAAATTAATTAACAATATCATATCACACTATTTGACTTAGGTGTTATTTGTTTTTAAAGATTAAAACTGTCTGCAATATGATTTCATCTTATTTAATGTCTACAGCTGAAGATGTGGTCTGAAGATCTGCAATCTGAAAATATAATACTGTTTGTTTTATAAACTGGATATCGTCTGCATAAGCTGAAAATTAGTTACCTATCATATATATCACAATAGATAGAAGTAATTTAACGTTTGTAGATTGCTAAAATTATTGGTGGTGGTGTACGAACTATGGAAGTGGGTGATGGTGGATGATTGGTGGTAGGTGGTGAACGGTGGTGGTGGTGATGGACGGTTGTGGTGGGTGGTGGTAGTGGATGATGATGGTGGCCGACGGTGGGTAGTGGTGGTGATGGACGGTGGTGGGTAGTGGACTGTGGCGGCGGCGGTGGGTGGTGGTGGCCGACGGCGGGTGGTGGTGATGGACAGTTTTGGTGGACGGTGATGGTGGCTGACGGTGGGTACTGGTGGTGATGGACGGTAGTGGTGGGTGGTGGACTGTGGTGGTGGCGGTGGGTGGTGGTGGATGGTGGTTGTGGCCGACGGTGGGTGGTGGGGTGATGACCGGTGGTGGTGGTGGTGGACGGTGGGTGGTGGTGTTGGATGGTGGTGGTGATGGTTGCAGACAATGGGTGGTGGTAGTGGGTTGTGGTCGACGGTGGGTGGTGGTGTGTGGTTGACAGTGATGGTGGCGGATGGTGATGGTGGCGGCGGACAGTGGGTGGTGGTGGTGGCGGTGGACGGTGGGTGGTGGTGGACATTGGATGTTGGTAGGATGATTAGAAGTTTGAAGAAATGTGAAGATGGTGGATATTAGCATATTATTTATGACCATATAATCAGTTTTCAGATCTTTTTCTTTTTTTAAAACAAACTATCTTCATATACTTATGCCTGCGCATCCGCAGACATAACCCTGCTACAGACATTTAAAGCAAAAACAAACACAACCTTAGTCACTTGGTTCAACAGGTTTTAAGTGTTTTAATTATCGATCAACATGAACATTATATGATTGGATTGTAGAAATATTGAGATGTGAACATGAGAAACAAAAATGTCATTAGATCATAACTCAAAGAATTAGAGATTAGTATATTTAAGAAAAATATGTAAAAAAAAGTTATGTCGGGTACATATGGTATATAATCAGGTAAATAGATCAATGTTGTTGGGTGTAATGGTATAATACAAATCTAAAACCCGTCCCAAAACCACGAAAATTTCCAAACTAAACCGAAACCCGTCCCAAACCCACGAAAATTTCCAAACTAATCCGAAACTCGTCCCAAACCCTGATGGGTCGGGTATTTATTTTTATTTTATTATTATTTTTTTTGGAACGACCAACTAAGTAACGCTGGGTACTTCGTACGCGGCCCCCTTGGCTAAAGGTAGCCCGAGCCGGCCACGAGTCTGGACGGATGAAGCCCCTAGCGGTCCACCTATTGAGGGATTCCCCGGACGAACGGAGACGGACGGTGTAATGGGTCGGGTATTACCTATCCTATTTGTGTCAGGTTTTAGGTTTTTCCTATCGGGATTCGGATTTTACTGCCAACCCTAAGGTTTGTATGTCTTAATTTCTTCAAATCCGTAACTTCCACTAACTTGTCTTTGTTGGGAAGCTTGTAGTTTAAAGTATGAAATATTTATATCTTTGAACGGGATAGAGATATAAGATGATAAGATTTGTAATGTTGCTAATCTTATTTTCACACTTATCTTTCATAATCTTTCTATGAAAACTAGACCATCTAATTAAATCAACAAATGTGCTTGTGAAGCTCTTATCACACTTCACAACCGTTTTTGTCAAGGTGTCTTGTAGTATGCCCAGTTATCCGCATTAGTGCTCAAATCTTGTTATTTACTTTTCACTTTTGTTGAAAATAGTGACGTATTAAGGAAATTTTTTTTATAGGGGTCGGAATTATTTTGAGTTGATATATATATATACATACAATATGGCAAAAGACGTCCTTTATGTTTGCACGGTTTTTCAATGTACGTCCTTTGGCAAACTTAATAACAGAAAACATCCTTTATGTACAAAAAAAGTTGCACGGTTCGTCCTTTTCACTAACGAGGGTTAGTTTTTCTCGTTAAATCCAGTCATGTGCACTTCATGTGAGGGCAATTTAGTCTTTTTACCCTTTCAAGGGTTATTTGAGTAATTTACTTAAAACTTTGACCTTTAAATAAATAATTTTTTTTATCTTTTTAACCCTCATCTTCTTCCCCAAATAATCCTAACCCACCATCAACACCATAACCAAAAACCACCCACCACCCATCATCATCCCATCCACCACCACCACCAACTACCAGATCCGATCCACCGTCACCCGATCATACATCACTTGCACACCGCCGTCCACCGTCACCATCTCCATCCTCCTCACGCGCCAAACCCTCACCGGATCGGAGCCCCGGCAAAAAAAAAAATCACCGGAAAAAAAACTTGTTCTTTCAAGATGACGGTGGGGTCCATATATATATGTCAACCACAACCACAACCACAACCTTCACTTCTCACTGACCTTCGTGACCAATGCAACTCCGACTTCACACAGACCGTCGTCACCATCACCACGGCACCACCGCCAAGACAACAGTCTTTTCTCCTCTACGTATCCAACAAATATTAAAACAACAAAACCCTTAAAAACAAAACCCTAATTTCTGATTTTCCCCAAATTTCATCTCACGATTACACCTGAAATTGATGCTCGTTCGATTAAGTCTAATGATGATCGTTCGATTAAACGTCGTCGACAACCACCACACCGGCGAATGTATCCGGTCACTACCAGGAGTACCTGCACCGCCTCCATGTTCTTCATTACTGCTGGTCAGGTACACGCAGCTGTGCTTTTTTAGACTACAACCTCCCTATTCTCCCACCGACTACCATCCATTTCTTTCGTTCATCTTAATCGCCACTAGGGTTGCTGGTTTTACCCGATTTCATCATTCCCTCCTTTTAAACCAACCTATTTGTCATCCAAAACCTTTAGATTTATGGTTTTCTAGGTGGTGGACTGGTGGTTGTAATCTGATGGTGTGGATGGTCATGAAGCACTATGGTGGTTGTGGTGTGGAGAGAGAGTGAAAGAAGAGAGATAAGGAGAAGAGAGAGAAATGAGGACTATATATATATATATTTTAAGTCAATTATATAAATAACCCCTGAGAGGGTAAAAAGACGAATTTACCCTCATATGCTTTGCACATGACCATATTTAACGAAAAAATTAAACTACGTTAGTACCAAAGGACGTAACGTGAACAAAATTTGAAACATGAAATACGTCTTGTGTCATTAAGTTTGCCAAAGGACGTCTAATGAAAAAACGTGCAAACATAAAGGACCTGTTTTGCCATTTTGTGTTTCTCTCTCTCTCTCTCTCTCTCTATATATATATATAATTTGTACCAATTCGTCCATTTTGGTCGGGTAAAATTTTTTTGGTCCGGTTCAGCCGTTCCAGTCGGGTCACACACACACACACACATTAAAATACAATTTATTTAAAACTGTATTCTACGGGTTTTTATTATTTGAAATTTAACCAAAACATCATCTACTTTGTCATTGGTGAAACCATATATTTATGAATAAGAATTCAATTTCTACTTGCATAAATGTATATTAATTTCTTTTTTTGGTTGATATAAAATCACTTGATTGATTTTAAGTTGCTAAATTTAAGATAAACATTATACCGATCAATATTTGTTTTAAATATTAAAAATATTAATAAGTGTTATTAAATAAAATATAAGCAATAACGAACCAAAAGAATTTATATATTTTTTATTCTATAGATGGTAACAAAATAATAAATAAATAATAAGTTGTAGATTTCTTATATATTTTTTTTAAGTTTGCATAAAGAATATGGATGTTTTGAGATTGATGTCTCAAATAGTGGAACATTAGAACCATTGAGCCTTTTTTAAAACAAGAGACATCTTTTAATAAATTAAAGTTTTTTAGTTTTTTTAAGTGGGTTTTTAAAAGCCGATGTAACTAAAAAATAATTATAGCAACCCAGTTTATGTATCTCTTTCTTCTTGTCATCCAAACAACACTGCAAGGATGGTGAAACCACCACATCATAGCCGGAATAAAAAGTTCTGATCGTTCTACTTATTTCTTCTTCTGTTTTTCTTTTATCATCCATTGAATTTTAAAATTCAACAGAGGTTGGTTTCAAAATTTCATAGGGGTCGATCAGAATTTTAACACAATAATAACACTGAAAAAGGTCGGCCGACCCCCGCACCGTATAGGTACGTGGTTGGAAATACTATTTTATATCACCCTGGAACGGATTACTGATCGAGTGTTCAACCTCCGAATAATCTACAAGGGAAAACATAATAACTCCGTAACATCAATGTATGCTAGAGTTAACAATTATATTTCACGCTAACAATTAACACCGACTTAGTAAAGAAGTTCTAGTCTAATTACACATTTCAATGCTTACACTTTACATTAAAGGGTATCCATTAATTAACAAAAGACTTAGAAGTATATTGGCATTAACTATGTTAGATTATGAGTTATACATGTGCAGAAAATATATAAAACTTCATCTCTATATATAATAAACAAATGAATTTTTCACAAAATTCTCTTTTTATGTTTCACCAAAATTCTTTAAAATGTCACAAGGCATTTCTTAATTATTTTAATTCAATTTTAAAATCAAGTGAACTTCTAAATATTTTTAATATTTTAATTATCTTCTAAGTACCACCTAAAGATTCTTTTTATTTAATTATTTATCACATATTCTTTTTACTTAATGAAGTGAATTTATGAATATTTGTTAGTTATTATGAAAATATCACTTTGCTTAATAATATTTAACAAAATAAATATAGCTATAATAACTTCATCAAGTTTTCCATCATCATAAATGTAATTTAATTAACAATTATTTTAAAAAAGACTATTACTAAATTTTATTTAACCTACAAAATATCACTTTTAAAGATGATACATTTCTAAATCATATACTATTCATTAAATTTTAAATTTTAGAGACCCAAATTAAGTAGACCCAAATCAAATGTATATATCATTTGCATATTTTTCTATTGATATATTTTATTAAAAACATATTGTTTCTAGCTGACATTTCAAGTTTAATTGATACACCGTTTTATGTATACGATTTGGAATTTTAAAGGTTTGAATGTTGTTAAATGTCGTCACTATTCGTTATCAATGATTATGCAGCTGGGTACTGTTGATTTATTTCTCATTTTATTTAAAAGAGAAAAGTGATTGGCTCTACCACCAGGCCCAACAAAACTTGTATAGTTGGTTTACTTCTCACTTTATTTAACAGGTAAAAAAATAAGAAAAACAATAGGAAAAGCATGGGTGGACCCACGTTGGTTGAATGGGACTAGAAACTCAACCCGAAAATCAACCCAATTTAACTCGATATATTCCACCAAGATCCGAATAACCCTAATAAACGGATCAATATTTGGATTGATTTCCATTAAGCCCAAACCCGAACAACAGTGATGAATCTAGATTTTTTTTTATCAGGTGATACATTATTTTTAGATATTTCAATTTCATAGTTATTTATTTATTCAGTAAAGTTATCATCTTTGATTTTGTAAGTGGTTGGAGTTGATAAAGGATTACGACTGTGATATTAAGTACTACCCTGGTAAAGCTAACGTGGTCACTGATGCGCTAAGTCGTAAGAATGAGGAAGTCATTGTAACAGTGAAGTCATACCAGTTGATTATAAACTCAAGCCTATTTGAAGAAATCATCAAGGTGCAGTCAGAAGTGCTGGTAGATGAAGAACTAGTGAAGAAAGAAAGGATTTTCGGTCAACAAGACGAGTTGGTGGAAAACACGCATGGTGTTAAGACTAGGTATGACCGTATGTGGATTCCACGCCATGGAGATCTCATAAGTCGAATCTTAGATGAAGCTTATAAGTCAAGGTATTCGATTCATCCAGGAACTATGAATATGTACCAAGATTTGAAAAGAGACCATTGGTGGCTAGGAATGAAGAATGACGTGGTCGATTATGCCAGTAAGTGCTTAACTTGTTTACAAGTCAAGGCAGAGCATCAGAAGCCTTATGGAAAGATGCAACCTTGGAGATATCAGAATGGAAATGGGAACACATCACCATGGATTTCATAACCAAGCTACCTCGTACAGCTAAGAAACATGATACCATCTGGGTGATTGTGGACCGTTTGACCAAGAGTGCTCACTTTCTGCCTATACGAGAGGCTATCTTGTCAGAAACGTTAGCAAGCTTGTTCATTAGAGAGGTTGTATCCAAGAATGGAGTACCATTATCGATTGTGTCTAATAGAGATACTCATTTTACTTCGAGGTTTTGGAAGAAGTTCCATGAAGCTATGGGAACAAGATTAAACATCAGTACGGCGTATCATCCTCAAACAGATGGACAGTCTGAAAGGACGATCCAAACCCTTGAGGATATGCTACGTGCTTGAGTTCTAGACTTTGGAGAAAGTTGGGATGATCATCTACATCTGGCAGAGTTCTCTTATAACAACATCTACCATTCCAGTATTGGTGTGCCATCGTTTGAGATGCTTTACGGTAGGCGATGTAGAACCCCGGTATGTTGGGAAGAGATTGGTCAGAAAGAGATGGGAAGTTTAGAAGTTGTGCAAGAGACTTCTTCAAAGTTCGATCAGATCAAAGCAAGAATGAAGGCTGCTCAAGACCGACAGAAGTCATATGCTAATAAGCGGCGATGACCGATCGAGTATAACGTTGGTGACAATGTGATGCTCAAGGTCTCGCCTTGGAAATGAATTATTCGTTTTAGGAAGAGAGGAAAGCTGAGTCCGAGATACATTGGACCGTTTGAGATCTTAGATCGTGTAGGTGAAGTGGCTTACAAGCTGGACTTGCCAGAAGAGTTAGAAGGAATTCACTCGACCTTCCATGTTTCTCATCTGAGGAAATGTCTGGCTGATGACACGTCGCACGTGCCATTGATGGACATTGAGGTTGATGAACAGCTGAACTACATTAAGCAACCAATCGAGATAGTTGATCGCAAGGAGAAGCAGCTTCGTCGTAAAGTTATCCCATTAGTGAAAGTGATATGGAAACATCGCAAAGGATCGGATGCCACTTGGGAAGTTGAAGAAGAGATGCGCAAGTTTTATCCAGATTTGTTTTAGCAATAGTTAGGTTTCGGGACGAAACCTCTTTAAGGAGGGAAGACTTGTAACATCCCGTTTTCTGGTTTCGGTTAATAAACGAAAGCATGAGTTATTATGAGTCGGGCTAGTGTTGGGTTAAATGGAATTGGGTTATGAACTTGGGTTATGAAGGAAAGAGGAAAAAAACCATGGGCTTAAGCCCATGATCTGTAATTATATAAGTCATTAATACCCATTTAATTTCATTTCACACATACTCCATACACCTCCTAAAACACACACCTAAGCTCTCTCTCTAGTCTCTCTAACCGAAATCACCAAGGAAAACCGATCCCGATCCAAGGTAATGATAGTATGATCTTGTATGAGCTTAAACCAATTAGATATAGTCACGAAACGACAAGCCGACACCGTTAACCGTTAACGTCACGAGATCCTGGTGGAATCGGGTATAAACCGAACCTAAGATGAGCTTAGGGATCACCCGAGCTCAGATCTGGATCGAACGGGATAAAAATGGTGAAAAACGAGTTAAAACCCGTTTTTCCGGCGAATCCGCGGTTTTCTGGCGACGACGCCGGAAAAGGTAATACGAGGAAGGGAATGTCAGAGAATGTTTCTGACATTCCCTGACCTAACCCTAGTTCGCTAACGGGAAGTTAACGAATTAAAGGTGATTTGTTAACTGATTCGTCTAAGGGAGCATAACGAACTAGCTCTGGTTCGTATCCGATTCGTTAAGGGAAAAGGGTAACGAATTACCCTTGATTCGTTATAGCCATTTCGTTAAAGGAGATAACGAATTGGTAGGTCCAATTCGTTACATGGACTGATTCGCTACATGAACCGATTTGTCAAAGGACCAATTCGTTATAAGGTCCAATTTGTTTAATAACCAGTTCGTTAAAGGGTTCAATTCGTTACAAGGACTAGTTTGCTAAGATAAGCCAATTCGTTAAGAGTAATGTAACGAAATAAAAGTTTGACAAAATGACAGAATGGTCCCTAGACTTAGAAAAAGAATGATATAATTACAAAGAAGCCCTTGAACTTTTAAGTTGGTAAATTAATTAATGATTCAAAATTCTAATGAAAAATGTGTTAAGACAGTTAATGGAAATAAAATTTTTCCAAGCTCGACCCCAGCCAGGACTCTGCCCCTTGGACCCTGTTAGGGGCTGCAGCCCCTAGACCCCGCTGCCAGGGGCGCTGCCCCCGGACCCCCGTTCGTTGAGGGTTATTACTAGACTAGAAATGCGATGTGAGTAGTGATAGTTAATTGATACGTGTAATTGTTATACAGTTAGTCGAGCACAACTAAGGAAAGGAATAACAATTATGGTGAACGTAATCGATTTCAGGTGATTTTCTAGCCCCACTTCCTTGTTATGTTTTCGGGGCTATGTGCATACTCGATGTGATAGTAAATACACTTACCTTAGGTGGTATGTGTATGCCTTGTATGAATTACGTTTGATGATTTCTTGACGGTGCGTGAATGATCTTCGGATATTGCATGGGCCGTCAAGTGGTAGTTAAAGGTATGATTGATATGTATGCTGTATGAATAATGTATGTATGATATGTTGATGGCACGTGAACGCTCTTCGGAGATTGCACGTATTGTCAAGGAAAGTATGTAAAGGACAGGTATGTTATAGTAGTACGAATGTAGGGAACCAACCCTAATAGTATCGGCGAATGTAGGAAACCGACCCTGATAGTATCGGCGAATGTAGGGAACCGACCCTGATAGTATCGACGAATGTAGGGACCCGACCCTAATAGTATCGGCGAATGTAGGGAACCGACCCTAATAGTATCGGCGAATGTAGGGAACCGACCCTAATAGTATCGGCGAATGTAGGGAACTGACCCAAATAGTATCGGCGAATGTAGGGAACCGACCCCAATAATATCGGCGAGGTTAATAGGGTGAAATGCCCTAAAAACGTATATGTACGAATGGGAGTATTACGTAAGTATGAAAGAAAGGATGAAAGTACGAATGTATGTAAGCATGTAAGTAAATATGAAGGTATGTACCTTCGGGTGCATATGTCAGTATGTGAATGTATTGAATGTCGTCTGTTTAACTAGAACTCACTCAGCGTAGCTGACTTTTAGTATGCACGCAGGTGAGTAGAATGAGGCAACTTGCTTGAGGGGAAGCACATGGCATGGATTTGAAGACACTGGCATCTCAATGAAGTGTTATGTTATGATATTTAAAAGACAATGTTTTATGTTTAAATAATTTGAATGCTCGTTAAAGACAAGGATGAATGGTCATGTAAAGTAATGGTTTGAATGTTTTAATATTCCGCGAATGTTTATATTAACTCTGATATTATGAACTGTGTTTATGAGTAAATCCAACGTGAAAAGTGAGGCACCGGTAACGAGGCCTTACACCCTTTTTACTTTAAAACATGTTATTTACATGTCTTAGTAATTACAGTTCTGCCACTCCAGATTTCTACCATTGATTACATCTCATCAACGACTACAATCCACTTCTCGCTGTAATATTACTTCTCGCATGAACCATTCCATATATATATATATGTATGCATGGTGGGTATCCTAAGAGAACCCTTTGAGACTTGAGAACTTTGAGAACCATTTTGGTTCACATGTTTAAAAAAAAGTATGGGTTTTAAAAAACAATGGCATTTTTGAAATTATGAAAAACTTGGAGGGACGATTATAGAAATCTGAAAAATCAAAACAAATGAAATTCGTCATTATAACAACCACAATCACAAAAAATCCTGATACACCTCTCTGAACCTAAAGGCGATATAGGGTATACAACAACGATCACTTTCGTGATCCGCCGCTCCGTCGTGCTCCCCGCTTCACCGTGTTCTTACGCCGCCGTATTCTCTTCTACTTCATCATACAAGCGCTAGTTCGCTCCATCGTTGGTTAGTTTCATTGTTCATTTATCATTAAATAAAATTAATGTATATTTATGGATTGTTATATAACTTCTTATGATTTTGATTTTGATATTGAGAATTGTTCATTGTGAGTTGATTTTGTAGACTAGTGACAAATCTGACAAAATCCATAGCTAAATTAAGCTTGTGTATAGTTACTATAGTTAGTTGTTTTGTAAATTATACACATATGTACATATATAATCTGACTTAATTATACATATATGCACATATATGATGTGACTTAATTATACATATATGCGTAATAATTTTAATAAAATGACTATTAATAACATGATAGAAAATGTACATAATTGTATGTAGGTTTTAAGCTTGTGAAATACTTAGTGTGATTATAGTTGTTCAGTAAATTGTGCACATATGTAATTAACAAATATGATGTGACTTTATATACTAATATATATAATATAAATGTTTTTAATTACTTAACGATAGTAATGACTTTTGTTATACATATGTTCATATATGATTTGATTCTATATTCATACATGGATGTTTATACGTATGTGTATAATAATATTATACGTATATGTAAAATAATACAAATGAGTTTTTGTTTATTAATTCAGGTGCAATCTAGGCAAAAAATAGCTAAACGTACGTATTTAAACATCATGTTAATTATATGTTAATGGTTATGATATGTCTTTAAAGTTTTGAAAATATAATTGTTGTAACATCGTGAAAGTTTCGGGTTTAAAATACGAAGTTTGGAAGTCCAAGGACTAAAAATGACAAATCCTAAACTATAGGTTTGAAATTGAAAAATCTGGTTTTCTGACCCATCGCGATACGTGATGGATCAGAAGGGATACCCATCGCGTATCGCGATGGGTTGACTGACAGGCTGGGCACATGGCTTCCACGTGTCCACACGTGGCACAACGTCCGCCACGTGTCACCATATGGCATCACGTCTGTCACGTGTCGCCACGTGGCAAGCCTATAGAGCAGCACATCACTCTACGTCGCGATATCCGATGCCAGAGCCAAAGGGCCATCGCGTATCGCGATGTCCATCCTGTTTTGCCTATAAGTAGAAAGCTACGGCCAACTCCAACTTCACACCAAAAATCCATAGCTCTTTCCCTCTCTCTAACATCTCTCTAAACCTCATAAAAGTGTACCTTCGATCACCTTGTAAAACGTGCCCAAATTTCTCGGTTTCTGTGCCCAAATTCCGACATTCCTCGAAGTACGTGCCACTTACCGACGACGTTACCACAAAGAAGGTGCTGCCAAGACGTCCCGACGACCCGCCTCGATAAGCGTGCCAGCGTGTGGAGAAGTATTGGTGCGTCTCGATTTGCATGCGAAGGAATAGGTGTCGAAGGAAAGGTGCTGATCAAGAAGATAAAGAAAACAAAGCGACGTAGAAGTGCTGCTCGATTGTGTAGGGTTTCTATAAGTTAATGAAGGCAGGCATAATGCCCGAATAAAATAATAACAAAATAAAGGCTTAAAACCCTAAGTCGAGGATATACTCGATACCTCTATAAATAAATGAAAACATAACAAAGAGAAGAAAAGAAAGGAATATGAATATGATATCAATGTGAATATTATATAATTCTTTGTAATATAATATTATTTAAGTTAACATGATTATTCTTAAATAATAAAGAAAAGAAAAATATACGTTTCTTAGAGAAGAAGAAACGTAGGTTTTAAAGAAAAGTAAAATAAGATTAACTAAAGGTTTATCTTATTAAAAGAAAAGAAAAGAATATAAGTTAAAAAGAAAGAGTTTTAACTTATAAAAGAAAAGAAAGAAAGAATACTTTTTAACTAAAGGTTTTAAAGCAAAGAAAATATAATCGAGGTAAAGATTATAAAAAGAGACTAAAGGTGTTAAGTCAGATTGTATATCCGACTAATAAAAAGTTATACTCGTACTATAAGTGCGAGATAGAAGAAAAGGGAAAGACCCTCGGACAGTGTATTGAAGTTGATCCAAAGAAAAGGTGAATACGCCAACTTTACAAACTAGTTTAATCAAGTCAAAAGAATTAAATAAAAAGAATTACATGGGACTACGTGTCTCTAAAAGGTTATAAACAAAAGTAAGTGCTAGCCCTCAGGCTGTCGTGTACGTTTGTTTGGATCCTTACATATGTGGTAAATAAATCGGTGGGCACACCGCACCACACTTGGTCACGACCTCCGCCACGATGGGTCGGACCCAAGTTACGTCTGAGGGAGACTGACCATGTGTATACGTATGGTACCTAAGTAATGTCGAACGTTGCGGTGTTTGCTGGGGTGCCTTGTGTAGAGACTTGAGTTTATAGTTGTGTTTTTTTTAAAAGCTTGATTATTCCTAAGCCACGATGGGCCGGACCCAAGTTATGTCTCGAGGGGTAATCAAGTAAATGAAAATATTTTAGCGTCAGCATATTCACCAACATGTGTTGCTGACATATTTTTAAACATTTTGCAGGTAATCAAGAATAGGGCTTGGAAGCTTGAAGTGCTCAAGATATCCGATGGCTCGGATTGCTTTGTTAAACTTTAAAAATAAATGGTGGTTTTAATATAACAATTAATCTTTTGTATAAACAAGTAATACATTGAACATGTATTTTATAATCCCGTATTTTGAATGTAAATATTACACTTTAAATCCACATAATTATAAGACTTCCGCTTTTTAATACGTAACTCTGATATATTTACAAATATGGTACCAACATATGTGTCTCACGCCTAGGCCGTAGTATGGGGTTCGACAAGTGTTGGTATTAGAGCCATCGATCTTAGCGAATTAGGTATTAAAAGATAATACCTAAGCTTCGATCCAAGTAAATAGGAAAACTATTTTATTACTTGTTATTTTAAAATAGGGATAAGATAGGCTGGTAAACCTTTTCTATCCCACCTCAATCTAAACCACCCAACGTATAGATGTCGTTCAAGAAGATAATGTATGGATTCATGAGAGACGCAAGAAGAGCTGGAATTCCCGAACCCCTACCGAAGGATAACATGAACGAGGATTACTACGAGTCCTTCTTCAATCAAGATCAACTGATTGACCTAACCAAACCAATATACTTCCCTGGAACCGAACAATGTCCGATCAATTTACCCGATAGTCCACCAATGCAAAGGAACTATCCCCCAAGACACTCAAGCTATCACCCATCAAGCATACCGATGTACCACCCGTCCGAGATCCCGACGTATCATCCTTCTGAGATCTCGACGTATCATCTGTCGTATGCATTCCTCTCTAACAAACAAATCAAGGAGAAACCCGAGTCCGACTCGTCCGACTGGATGCAATGCCACTCCGACCAACGAAGATGACACACTGGAACCTCTGGTTTCGACTCAGTTGATTCTCACCCCAACATCTTCGATGGACCTTCTCGAAAGCTGAAGATGAGGGTTATGATGCCGTATGAGAGTATTCGTATGCACCCGATAGTAAAAGAGATTACCCAGTTAATAGAGGAGGAAGATCCTGAAGAGGATGAAGACCCGTAAGTGGAAGAGGAGCCTGTGGAGGAAAATTCTAATGAAGTAACAACGCCCATGGTGGAGCCATCCGACTGTAATTGCCCGACTGGACAAGGATTTGTGCAACCGTTCTTCCACAAAAATCTAAGTTATGGCTCCGTGGACCCATATGTGCAATACTTACAAGAGATCAAGAACAAGACATCATCAAGCTTCATGCCATATCAAGGCAAGATCCCGTCCATCGAGGAACAAGCAAATGAGATCCGCGAGCAAAATTAAGCGGCTGAGGCTTTCTTCAACTACCTGCCTGATGTGACATTATCACCATATCCCAAGAACCACTAAGATATCGTCATGATAGGGTACCACGATCCGCCACCTGGAAATGGATATCCGAATGAGATCCCGCAATCGCAGGAAGAACATCTTGATAGGGCCTTGCACGAGACTGATGATCTAAGGAAGAAGGTAGCTGTGGATGGAGTCAAGAAGAAGAAGATAGGAGATAAGCTTCTTCGAAAATGTAACAAGATGACCAAGCTTGTGAAGAAATACATGAAGGATTGAGAACCCGAAGTGAATCAAGAATAGGGTTGATGTTGTTGTAATGAGTGTTTTGTGTTGTAAGAATGTGTGTAATACAGAACGTTGAAATGTTCTAAGAATAAGGATAGGAATATATATATATACATGTATGTTGTAATAATATATATATATATATATATATATCATTTATGATATATATATATATATATGTGTGTGTGTGTGTGAAATAAATAAAATGTGTATTTTAAGAAAATAATATTATTAAATTTCAGCAATGCTAATTCAAAATAATAATGCTGAAGCTTCTCGAAAAGAAGCAGACAAAAGAAAAGAAAAATAGAAAGAACAAGAAGAACAAATTCCCGATAAATACATGAACCAAATCCAAAAAATTATAACAGAAGCCGTTAGAGCTAGAACTCAATCTAGGCAATCTCAGTCCATTGAACCCTCTCGTAAATCAGTCAAATCTCGTCCTAAACCATCTCACATTGAAGAGAGTGTTCACGAATCCAATGCTAATGCTGATGTTAAGCAAAAGTTTAAGAAAATGAAAATTGATAGTTGTTCATTCAAAGACTTTAAATACTTTAGACCTAAGGAGTTTTATGGCGACAAAGGTGCCATTACGACCGTAAGATGGCTTGAGGAGATGGAATCAATCGTGATAATAAGCAAATGTTCTGAGTAAGAAAAGATTCAATACTCTGCCCAAATGTTCAAGGGAAAAGCTTTAGAATGGTGGAACACGCTGATTATGAGTAAGGGAAGGCAAGTGTTGTACAACTTATCATGGGAAGAGTTCAAGGAGATGATAACGACGAAGTTCTGTCCGGTGCATGAAACCGACCAAATTCAAACAAAATTTCTTAATCATAGGGTCGTAGGAACAAATCTCCGCGAGTACAACACAAAATTCCATGTATACTGCCGTTTAGTGCCTCAGTTGGTAACCCCTGAGTCCAACAAAGTTACTCGTTATATTTGTGGACTGCTGTGGGAAATCCGTGACATGGTGCGGTCACACCTCCCACAAACCGCCGATCCTGCGATGGAGTTGGCTGGATATCTGATGGTTGGCCTAGTCCGTATCAAAGAATAAGACAAAAAGGTCATATCAACCAACGACCAAAAGAAGGGAGGAAATGCCCGCTTCAAGGGCAAAAGTGTTGACCAACGCAGATCTAGATTCAATTCCAACAACCCACAATGTAAGATTTGCAAAAAGTACCTTAAGGGTCGCTGCCATTGCGCTCCGTCCTCTACCGCATTTGTCTGTGACTCATGTCATCGTCCCGGCCACACAACGGCCGATTGCTGGAAGAAGACAATGACCTGTTACAACTGCAAGGAGATGGGTCATCTGAACTTTGAATGCCCTAAGAACAAATCCGCGACTGGTGGAGCGGGTGGAAGTTGTCAACGAAATGAAAAGAAAGGCAATGCAAGAGTTTTCATGCTTGACACCAAAAAGGCGGCCGACATGCCGGAAACCATTACCGGTATGTTCCTAGTCAATGACACATATTCTAGAGTTTTGTTTGATTCGGGTGCCAACTTAAGTTTTATAGATTATAGCTATTGTAGTCTATTAAACGAACCATTAACAAACTAAATAAAACTCTAAGCGTCGAGACCGCTTGTGGTGAAATTGTTAAAATCTTCGAAGCCCTAGAAAACGGAAAAATCTTATTAGCTGGTTATGTTTTGCCTATTCAATTTCTACCCATGACTCTTGATGGTTTTGATATTGTACTTGGTATGGACTGGTTATCCAACAACCATGCTCGTATCATTTGCAATAGCAAAAACGTTGAACTTCGAGCCCCCTGATAAACGAACCATTCGAATTGAAGGGGAAAAAGACACTGGCCAAGTTAGCATAATTTCCATGATTAAGGCTAACAAATGTTTAAATCAAGGATGCTTAGCATTCATGGACTACGTCACCGAATAATCCAAACCGAAGGAGATAAAGGACGTACCTATTGTCTCCAACTTTTCCGATGTCTTTCCCGATGAACTCCCTGGAATCCCTCCCGATCGTGAAGTAGAGTTTAGGATCGATCTTATACCTGGTACTGCTCCGATCGCCAAAGCCCCGTATCATCTAGAACCGACTGAGATGAAAGAACCTAAGAAACAACTTGACGAACTACTTGATAAGGGTTTCATTCGACCAAGTTCATCGCCGCGGGGAGCACCAATTCTATTTGTCAAAAAGAAAGATGGATCAATGCGCATGTGTATCGACTACCGAGCCTTAAACAAAGCCACAATCAATAATCGTTATCTACTCCCTTGAATCGACGATCTTTTCGACCAACTCCAAGGTGCGAGCTATTTCTCAAAAATCAATCTGCGTTCTGGTTACCATCAACTCAAAGTACAATTTGAAGATATCCCAAAAACCGTGTTCCGAACAAGGTATGGACATTATGAGTTCACTATCATGCCGTTTGGTCTCACTAATGCTCTAGCAGCGTTTATGGACATGATGAATCGAATCTGTAAGCCTTACTTGGATAAATTTGTTGTCATATTCATCGACGACATACTTATTTATTCTAATTCTAAGGATGATCATGAAAATCACCTTCGAATTTTACTTGAAATACTTAAAACCGAGAAGTTGTACGCCAAATTTTCAAAATGCGAATTTCTTGGACACATCATAAACGTAAATGGTATTCAAGTGGACCCCACTAAGATTGAAGCTATATCTAAGTGGGAGATTCCAAAGTCGCCAACTGAGATCCGAAGTTTCTTAGGTTTGGCTGGCTACTATTGTAGGTTCATTGATGTGTTGTAAAACACACTTA
The DNA here is from genome assembly GCF_021521415.1 of Bidens hawaiensis. Classification (NCBI taxonomy): domain Eukaryota; kingdom Viridiplantae; phylum Streptophyta; class Magnoliopsida; order Asterales; family Asteraceae; genus Bidens; species Bidens hawaiensis. Next base: position 60,362 of record NW_027497212.1, on the reverse strand, counting down.
CTTTCCTTATCGTTTTATCATGATTTAATTGCTTTTTAGTTTAATAAATTAGAGTTATAGATGGTTTTTGCATGATCTTACAAAGATTGAATTAATTGTAGGTTATGAGTTTTAATGGAGAAAAGAGTAAAGTTTGAAGACTCTAGGGGCCTTTTTGATCATTTTTGAAGACTAAAACTTTAGGCCCGACCCAAGCCCACAATATTAACGCCTTACATGATAATATATTAAGTTAATTAACAAGAAAAAAACCCGAGACCAGCCTCTAAATCCCAAAATCAGCAGCAACCATCCAAAAAACTTCTGATCGGCAGCTTCTAGGGTTCCAAAGAAAGTCGTTTTTGCATCTTGTGTGACCAAGTGAAGAAGGAGGAGGCTTAGGAAAACTTGGTACAGCAGCTCCAGAAACTCAGCCATAATCTTGAGTATTACATCCATAAACTTTGTTCTATTGTTCAAGACTCATAACTTGTTGATTTTGATCTTTAACTTGAATTGTTTTGCAATTGAATTGAAGATTGACTTGTGCTTGATTGATCTTGATCATTGAATGAGTTTAATTATGTTTTGGTTGAGTTATATGATTCTTAAACTAATGTATAGCTGCCGTCCAAAAATAATGTTAGGCTAAACTAGTTAGTTCTACCTAGGTTAGATGAATATTGTTAGGTTTTGTAAGTAATATGGATTGTTTGATCACTATGACTTGAATTGTTGATGAAAGTTTGGTTTAATATTGAATTAGGTTGTGTTTAGTGGCTGTGTTTTTTTAATTATACTCAATTACCTCTTGCTTTGATTGATTGAATCGGTTTTGATTGATTTTAGCTTGTTTGAACTCTTTACTTTGTGTTTAGAGATTGCTTGCGGGAAGTACAACCGTAGGATTTAAGTGGGTATATTAATTAGTTAAAATCAGCAGGTAGACACCTTCTTTGAGACCGAGAGGTGATAGGAAGTAGGGTCGTCCCATAGCTTTTACTTGTTAGGATTAGGATCACGCGAGAGCGGGTTCGGTTCTTGTCGGGTTTGGGTTTTGAGCGATTAGTTGATCTAGTTTAAGTTAAACTAAATTGTTCCTCTATACTTGGTTGCGTAGTATTCGTCTCCATTAGGGTAGTGTGTCGGTGAGACCGAGAGGAGAGTCGACATTAGAGCACTTTAACAACTCGTTTTCCCGGTGTGTTCTTAAAATCAATTAAGTGTAAGTTAGAGTTTGTTAGTGAGACCGAGAGGTAATTTAGCTTTATTGAGTGAACCTTAGTTGTGTCATCCTTAGGAACCGGTGTCGTGAGATTCTTCAATCCATTAGATTATTATACCTTCAATATGATTCTTACCTAGGTAGATGTTTTCTCCATTGTTAAGTCTCATTCTCTAAGTTTTATCAAGTGTTTAGTTTAGTTAAGTTAAGTTTAGTTAATTAATTAGTTAAAGTAAGTTAGGTCAAATAGTTAATAATTAAAAATCATTTAAAATATATTATTCTTAGGTGAGTCTTGGTTAGGGTTAAGTATTAAGTACTTTTCTCGTGTCCTTGGGTTCGATACTCGGACTTCCTTAGGTCTATACTATTAGTGATCGGTACACTTGCCGGTTGTGTGTGGATTTGTTAGGATTTTCGTTTAATAAATTTAAAGCTTAGTTGTGAGTTACTTAAAAAGAGCATCATCTGTCACACATCATTCATCGAAAAATTTTCTCGTATTCGCGTTCCCCTAACCTCATTAACTCGTAAAAAATCAAGTATGAATGGGGAACCAAACAACAAGAGGCGTTCGATGTACTTAAACAAAAACTCACCCAAGCACTTATACTGGACTTGCAGAAGGTACCGAGGACTTTGTTGTCTTTAGTGACGCGTCTCATTCCGGTTTGGGATGCGTACTAATGCAACGAAAAAAGTGATCGCTTACACCTCTCGTCAACTCAAGGTACACGAAAAGAACTACACAACTCACGATGTAGAGTTAGGCGCCATAATCTTTGCATTAAAGATATGGAGGCACTATCTCTATGGAGTAAGATTTATCGTGTATACCGATCATAAGAGTTTAAAACACATTTTTGAACAAAAAGAACTTAACATGCGTCAATGACGCTGGATGGAAACTTTAAACGACTACGACTGTTGGGCCTAGATTAGATGGTTTGTAGGTAGTTTGTTTAGTCTTGGGTTGCGTATGTAAACCGAGATCCATATGGATCTCGGTGGGCTTTGGGCTATGGTTGGGCTTACATGTTTGCTACTCTATATATAGTTTATTTACTGTATAGGGTTTGGTTGTTCATTGAGTTAGTAGTTTTTGGCCATCTAAAGTTTCTTGGACGAGGTTGTAATCATAGTGCTTAAGCACCCGACGTTGAATATAACGTGTGTTTTGAAGCAATTCCTTGCGTTCTACGTGTTTGTGTTCTTTGTTCTTGAATCATCTAGTGTTAGATTTCTGCACCAACATCTAGATTCGTTGATATCATAAATGAAAGATCCGTCTTGGACCTTACAATTGGTATCAGAACCTTAGACCTATTCAGGCTCGTTATTTTGATATCAAGGATTCAAGATCTTTGCTCCTTGGTGGTTGTGTTAGTTTTTCCGGCGAACTGTTCATCGGAGAAGAGAAGGATATGTTTTTTTTTGGTAAAAGATTGGTTTTTGATTTGGAAACAAATCAAATCCCAGTTTTATCGGAAGTTAGTTACGATTAAAATTGGTTTTCGGCTTAAAACAGAGTTCTCGGCATCAAACAAGTGTTCTCGGCTCAGATTTTTGATTTCTCGGTCAACGTTTTGAGTTTTTGGTCAAAGATTTGAGTTCTCGGCCAACTTGCTGTAGTTCTAGGTATTAGTTCTCGGTCAAAGAATCTAGTTCTCGGTCTACAAACTGTGGTTCTCTGTCAACTGTTTTGGTTCTCAGTCAACATTAGTTCTCGGTCAACAGGACTGTAACCACTTTTTGGCCTGATCAACGTGATTTGGGCTTTGTGTTTTGGACTTATATTTTCTGGACTTAAATTAATTGTGAACTAATTTAACTTAACATGGAACAGTTAACTAATGGCAATGGTTCAACCAACACGTCACTCCATCAAGAAGTGGACTCTATAATGGGGACCACCACTCGTATACCCCGTCTCTTGTCTCATGAGGGGTTTAGTGAATTGAAGTTTCGTTTTGAGAAATACGTTAAGATGAAGGATGCCAAAGTTTGGAGAAGTATTGTTAAGGGACCTCAGTGAATTACTTATCAACGTGATAACTCAACTGAAATTGTTGTGAAGCCCGTTTCTATGTATGATGATGATGATTTTGCTAAAGTTGAGGAGGATGAAAAGGCACTTTCAACTTTAACCATGACACTTTCACCTGAGATTGCTCTTGATTTTAGAGAACTGAAATCTGCTAAAGAATTATGGGAAGCGTTAATTGAGGTGAATGAAGGAAATGAAGACATGAAAAGAAGTGGCCAAAACTTGCCGCGACAAAAGTTCAAAATGTTTAACCATGTTCTGGGATAGTCGTTGGAGACTCAACTCCAAAAGTTCATAACCCTGGTGACTGAAATGAGATACGCAAGCATTTATCCAGCAACCTCTGAGATAAACAACAAGCTGGTGAACTCTTTGCCAAAGAGTTGGGATATGAATGTTGCTGTTATCAAGAAGACTAAAGATCTCAACAGAATGTCTATATCTGAAATGATGGTTAGTATCAAGGCATGTGATATGGATGACAAGCAACGTGCAATAAATCATGCAAACTCCTACACTGCAGCTGGGTACAACGTTGCTTCCAACAATGCCCTCATTTCTCAACACAGTTTCTCAATGTTCAAGACAACTCAGCAACATCCACCTCAAGGAAACTTTCAAATGTTCAAATCCACTCAAGGCCAATCATCTTCCATTCCACCTCAACCAGCTCTAGTATTCTTCACTAAGTCTGCTCAATCTTCAACTGATAATGGAAAATCTTCATCTTCTGGTATTGCTTATGGTCAGAACTCCAGTCAGATTCCCTCCATTCCGAAAGAGACTCAGGATAACAGAGCTCTAATAGCAGGATTCATGAACTACTATAATGCATTTCTAGCTGGAGATTTGGTCCAACCTATGGTTGCTGCTGAGCTCGATCAGATCCATCCTGATGATGTTGAAGAAATGGATATTTCTTGGTAAATCGCCATGGCAGTATTTCGGGCCAAGAAATTCACTAAGAGGACGGGCAGAAACAGATGGCTGCTCTCAACATTGGAAATCAGACTGCAAACTTCGCAAATGTTGAAGACACTGAAGAAGAAAATGTTGTTGAGGAGCAAGTCAAAGAACTTCAATTCGCATATATGGCTTTCACTTCTCCTGACTCATCTGAGGTAAGTTTTTAACCATGTTTTCAAGACCGTGTTGATAAAATAGAATTATATAGGATCCACAATGATAATTTAATTAGAGACATGGAAAGAGTAAAATCTAAAAATTTTAAACTTAAGAAAAACGTAAAGGGCTTTCTAGATAAAATAGAAGAAACTCAAAAGGATTTATCTAAGCTTAAGTCTGAATCAGTATAAAATGTTGTCACTACCTCAATGCCAAACAGGAAATTATTGAATTAACTGCTAAAATGGAAGCCTCTAACATGGAAATTTTGAATCTAACTAGTAAATTTGAAAGGGCTAAACTAGATTTTAAAAAATTCGATGGTTTTAGTGACGTAGTTAACTCAATGATCGAAAATCAATTATGGTGGAAAGAAAACGAAGGTGGGGGCGTAGGATATAGTCGAGTTCCCCCACCCTACAACCACAATTATGTTAGTACTCCTGTTACCAAAGAACATGAAGAAAAGATAAAGGGCATAAAGTACGGCAAACAAGATAAATGTGATGGAGCTAGTTTTGAGAATGCAAGTGCGTCCACTTCAGGAGTGAACGATTCTAATGTGTTTGCTTCATGTGTAGAAAAAGTAATTGTGAAGGAATGGACTGATGAGGATGACGAACCTTGTTTTGAATTTAATAATGACATTGTTTATGATGTTTCTTTAAAACTACGTGTTTTGAATTCTGTTATCCCGACTGTTTGTGTGGGCTCTGTTTTAAAGAGCAAGGATTCTTGTGTCGTTTATTCTGTTAAAACCTTGGATTCTGATAATGTGGTTTCAGTAAGATTAAAAATTCGAAAAATTCCAACAAATACTCACTATCTAAATTTGTTAAAGAGGGATGCTCAAATAACAAACAAGGTGATAAGTTCAATAATGTTAAAAATGGTCTTCGTAATTTTAAGCAAACTGGTCCACACAACCAGTCTAGACGAGGAGTTGCCCAAAATGACTTCTACGTAAAACGTCAAACTTGTTTTAATTGTGGCACTCCTGGTCATATTGCCAGAAATTGTCCACATTGTACATACGTTCCCTATTATAGATTTTATTAGAGGAATATGCCCTATATGCCTCATAATTCGTACAGGCAAAGATTCAGGCATAATCAGGCTAATCCCTCTGACAATGATTGGAACCAAAACAAATCTGCCAGGTTTAGTCCTCATCAGACCAAGCCAAACATGTTTCGCAATAGGGTTAGAAAAGGTGCTTCGATTTAAAAAACGAACACGTATTCTAAACCGAAACAGGTAGAAAAGACAAAATCGTGTCCTTCTAACCCAAAAACACTGGAGATGAAGTCAATCATTCATATGATGCAAAATTTTACAATGGTAGATATAAATGGTTGCCTAAATCTCCGGTAAAAGAGTCTGCAAACCAAACGTTTGATGATCAAAAGGACATGTCATGGCAACACGTGACAACTTTAGATGAGTCAGGGTCTCCCATTGTAACTATGGACTGGGTACCAAAGTCTAATAGTCCCGCGCTTTGTGCAGGGACAGCTATGGAGGAATATCATCAGACCTTGGTATGTTGATAGTGGCTGTTCGAGCCACATGACAGGGGACATGTCCCAACTACACGATATTCAAACATTTAATGGTGGGTATGTGTCCTTTGCGGGAGGAGAAAATGGGAAGATTACTCAGAAGGGTACTGTAAGTAACAGTGTTCTACGATTCGAAAATGTTAATTTTGTTCCAGAATTGAAGCACAGCTTGTTGAGCATGTCACAAATCTGTGATATAGTTTTTTCAACTCATTTTACTAAGAAGGAGTGCTTGATTTTGAAATCTCGTATAATTATACCCGAAGGCTGGATTCTTGTTCGATCACTACGAAAAGATAATTCTTATGTGATCGACATGAACAAAAATGTTCCTGATGAAATAACTTGTTTGTTTTCAAAAGTGTCAGAACATAATGCCATGCTATGGCATCGTCGTCTTGGTCATCCTAATACTAAAAATTTGAATCGTCTTGCTAAAAATGATTTGGTACGTGGCCTACCTATTAAAGATTTTGTGACCATTGAAAAATGTGTGGCATGTGCTTTGGGTAAACATCATCAAAAAACTCATAAGCCAAAATTGATTAACACCATTTTATCAGTTTTTCAATTGCTACACATGGATCTTTTTGGTCCGGTTCATGGCTTGAGTTTTTCTCGCAGCTCTTATTGTCTTGTTATTACTGATGACTACTCACGTTTTACTTGGGTGTTTTTCTTGTCAAATAGGAGTGAAATTGCAGATTGGATCAAGAAGTTTATATTGCTTATGGAGAACCAATTGAATTTGAAGCTGAAGGGAATACGTTGTGATAATGGTACGGAATTCAAGAATGCATCATTAAATTATTTCTGTTCACAAGGGGGGGGGGTGCTCCGTCAGTACAGTTCAGCAAGGACACCATAACAGAATGGTGTGGCTGAAAGGAGAAACAGAACTCTTATCGAAGTGGCAAGGACTATGTTGTGTGATTCTAAACTGCCACTGTTCTTCTAGGCAGAAGCTATTAATACGGCCTGTTATGTTCAGAATCGGGTGATAATCAACAAATCACAAATGAAAACTCCATATGAGATTCTCTATGGTCATAAGCCTACTGTTGCACATTTCAAAGCATTGGTTGTCCGTGCACTCTACTGAATCTCGAGTCTACTCCGAAATTCAGGGCCAAAGTAGATGATTGTTACTTTGTTGGTTATGCGGGCCATACCGCCTCCTATGATGTTCGTTGGTTGGATGAAAACGAGACTGATGCCCGTGTTGGTCTGAACTGGTTATTCGATTACAATGAACTCTTCAAACCGTTCAATGTGCTTCTGGTCCTCATCACAGAACCTTCAGGTGGTGCTACAGTGGATGCTGAGAAAGATGACCCACATGCAGTATCTCACATCTCTCCACTTCTGGATGATGATGTCACAGAATCACTTAATGACGACACACCCGCATCCGTCACTCAGCCTAAAGAAGTTCCAGAAACTGAATACTCGCAAAACTCGTCTGAAGATGCTACAAAAGTTGAGGGGGGAGAGTCCTATTCGTCAGATTTTCGGGCTGTTTCCCAATGCCATTCCAAATGAATATGTCGCCAGCACCTCATACTCACATAGTACATCGACCTCTGGATGGAAGAACCCTCTTGCTAATATCGATGTAAATGTGTCAAACTTGCATTATACCGGTGATGTTTCCGATCATTTAGTTCTATCGAGGATTCAGAAATGTCATCCAATAGAGAATGTCATAGGTCCTCGTGAAACGGGCGTGTCCACCAGAAGCCAGACAGGACACATAAACAGCTATCTGTTTTCCTGTTTCATCTCTCAAATTGAGCCAAAGACAGTAGAAATGGCTCTCTAGGAACCAAGTTGGGTAGATCCTATGCATGAAGAATTGAATCACTTTGATAAGTTGAAATTTTGGAGATTGGTTGAGTTACCGGAAGGAAAGAAAGCACTTGATACGAGATGGGTCTTCTGAAATAAGCAAGATGACACCGGGGTTATTGTTCGAAACAAGGCACGATTGGTAGTTCGTGGTTTTCGTCAAGTTGAGGGTTAGATTACATTGAAGTCTATGCTCCAGTGGCTAGACTTGAGGCCATCAGAATTTTTCTGTCCTACGCGTCATTCATGGGGTTCATAGTATATCAGATGGATGTTAAGACCGCATTTCTGTACGGCGTAGTCAAAGAAGAGATCTACGTGGATCAGCCACTGGGTTTTGTTGACTCCAAGAAACCAAATCATGTCTACAAGTTAGACAAGGCATTTTATGGGCTTCATCAGGCTCCTCGGGCGTGGTATGCTACATTGACGGCACATCTTCTAGATCATGGTTACAAGCGAGGGACCATTGATCAAACCTTGTTCCGTAAAACTGTCGGAAAAGATTTGATTCTAGTCCAGATCTATGTGGATGATATTATTCTTGGATCCACCAATGCTGAGTTCTGTGCGGAATTTGAAGGAGTTATGAAGAAAAGGTTTTGAGATGAGTTCGTTGGGTGAAATGACTACATTTTTGGGGTTACAGGTTCGCCAAAGCTCGCAGGAATTTTACTGCATCAAGGGAAGTATGTTGAGGATATGCTCGCAAAATTTGAGTTTCAAGATTCCAAAAGTGCTAACACTCCTATGGCGGAAAGGCCTCTACAGTCATCTGATCCGGAAGGGAGTCCCGTAGATCAAACGTACTATCGATCAATGATCGGGTCTCTGATGTATCTCACTGCCAGTCGTCCAGGCATCATGTTTGCAGTCTGTCAATGTGCTCGTTTCCAGGCTAATCCTAAACTCTCTCATTTAATTGCTGTTAAACGTATTTTTAGATATCTGAAGGGACAACCAAAGTTAGGTCTTTGGTATCCCAAACACTCAAAATTTGATCTTTATGCTTTTGCTGATAGCAATTGTGGTGGAGATGACATTGACAGGAAATCCACATCTGCCGGATGCCAGTTTTTAGGAGATCGTCTCATTTCATGGCAGTGTAAGAAACAACAAACGTTTTCCACTTCGACTTCCGAGGCGGAGTATGTTGCTGCATCAGCTTACTGCTCACAGGTTATCTGGACGCAAAACCAACTGCTGGATTACGGTTTGGAATTTCTTGACACCCCTATCTTTTGTGATAATGATGCTGCCATTGCAATTGTTAAGAATCCGGTTCAACACTCTAAAACCAAGCACATCGATATTAAAATTCATTTTATTCGTGACTGTTACGACCGAAAATTGATTCACCTTGAAAAAGTTCACACTGATAACAATGTTGCTGATTTATTTACAAAATCGGTTGAAACAGCCAAATTTTATGTGCTTGTGAGTTTTCTTAAAATGATCCGTTTTGAGGATTGAGTCTTTTTGAGAATAAATTTGTACATATTTTATAATTTTACACAAATTTAACGTGAGAAAAATTAAAATATTCAAAATGAGTGTGTGTGTGTTTTTTATTAAAAAAAATTATTAAAAGTTTTGATTACGTTTTTCATGATTCACTCTCGCTTAAAATTATATCGGTTTCTCAAGTTTGAAGAACATATACTTGTATATGTTTGGTCCGGTGATCTACTCGTAGATTCACAGGATAGCCATTTATCTAAAGACTGAAAGCACCCGGGGAGATTGTGATATGTTTTCGTGTTTTGAATGCTTTCACATAAAATTATGTCGGTAATTCCAAGTTGGAGGGACACGTATTCTCATATGTGTTTGGTCCTGTTAACCACTAGTGGTCATACGGGATAGCCATTTACCTGAAAACTGAAGAGTGACCGGGGTGACTGAGTTCCTAACATTTATATATTCTGTAACTCTCTGGGAAATGATATGATTATTTAGTTTACAGCTTTTTAGAAGCTTCAAAATATTTTTAAATGAAAATTGATCTAACATTTGGAAAATGATAGATAATTTGTTTCTGTGTGCCTAACGGGTGAAGTTATTAAGCTTAAAAGGCTATAGAACAGTCATTGATTTGTATGGTAGCTTTCCATGATGCGTAAAAGTAGAAGTGATATAAACTAAATATGCTGAACTTACTGTGGAGAGTCATTTTGATGACATGTGCATGTCTCCATCTCTCCGAATGATAGGCAGAAAAACAATTACCCAGTCATACACGAGCCCGTTAGTGTCTTGATCAACAAAAATATTCTGCTATCTTTCTTTAGTGATCCAGATTCGGGACTTGAAGGTGCTTGTTATTTTTATTATAAAAAAATAAAAAACTGTGAATGATGTTGAGAAGTTAAGTATGTCTATAATTTGTGTTTTTGTCTTTCGATAAGCTTAAAGCTCAAAGTTTATACTGTTACCTAAAATTTTTGATCAAGCACTAAGGGGTTGAAGTTAAATTGGGGTGATATGGGGAAAGCCAAATACGTTTCGAGAAGAGATAGGAGGCATCACAGGTCCATAAGTTATGTCCATCTAAGCTTTATGCCAAACTGAACCTAACTCATATCACTGATGCAATTAAAATCATGCTAAGTTTGTTATACCTGCTATCAACCTGCTTCTTTATGTCATAATAACGCTGAACATGAATCCTTGTAACAACATCTTAAACAATATGATTTCACGTTCGGATCTTTTCATGAAAGGCGGCGTTTTCATAATAAAACTGAAATTTGATCCCAACTTGCAAAATTTGAAAGGATTGATTTTTCGTGTTATTATTATTATTATTGTTTATTTATGTTTTGTTTGTTTTATCTCGAAACCACTCTCCTCGAAACGCGTGATCTAACTGGGTCGTTTTGAATATGTTTAAACTAATTTGGGCCTTGTGTTGGTTTGCTGTTTATTTGATGACATGTTTTTTGGGCTGAACATCTGGTTTGGGCCTGTTTATGGGTTCTCGGCCCATTTCGAGTGGGGTATAAATAATCCTTTTAACCACAATTATTGTTTTCATTGCATTCAATATTCAAAACCCTTTCTCTCTTAAGTCATCTGGCCGAAAGCTTCTTGTTGCTTGGCCACTCATATTAAGCTCTTATCGATGTTTGTGTTTATTTGACTCACGGGTAAATAAACCCGGGTCAAGCTAATTGTTTTTGTGAGTCTAAATGATCTGTGATCTCGTTTGATGACTAGATGGATAGACGAATCTCCTAAATGAACAAGGATGATGAGTTGTTAGATTATTGATTGGGACTTCGATTGGAGAGTGTTAGGGCTAAATGTCAAAGGACTCAAATGTTTTTTGCAGGTTTAATGGGGATTTCGGCCCTCTCTGAGAAGATGGCACATTTTTCAAGAAGGAATACAAAGGGTTCTCTGTCTCCAACTGTCAGACCGACAACCCATGGCCAATCAAAAGGGTTCTCTGTTGACTTAGTTGACCGAGATCTCCTGGCCTTTGACCGAGAACTCATGTTCTCGGTTAATCTTGACAGAGAACACCATTCTTGACCGAAAACCACTTTATTTAACTGAGATCTCCCCTTTGGACAGAGAACTCATTGATGGACCGAAATCCATTATAATATTGTTATTATTTTTTTATGGTCCACCTAATATGATTTTTTCATCATTGGTCCCTCATGTTTTAAAATTTGATAATTGTACACTACAACAAAAAGGGCTTTTTAGGACCTTTTGTGTAGGACGCTTGTAAAATAGGGTCCTAAAATCTATTTAATAGGAAAAATGAATATTTGGGGTCCTTTTACAATATACGCTACAGAACCAGTGTCCTAAAAAGTTATTTAATAGGATAGATGATTCTTTGGGGTCGTATTATCATATAACTTAATAAGACACTTTAAATGTAAATCCTAATAAAGTAATCTATAAGACATGTAGTTATTTGTGTCCCATTATGTGGTAATGTAATAGGATACTTTATCACTAGAGATCTTATTATAACATAACTTAATAGGACACTTTGTAGTTAAGTCATATATGTTCGTTGTTATAGGACCCTTTCTAGTCGAAGTCATATAAGAATATAACTTAATAAGACATTTTACACTATGGTCATATAACTTTAACCTTTATAAGATGCATAATCATTGTGGTATTATTATAATACACCGTAATAGAACATTTGATATATTTTAGTCATAAATCATCTGGTTTATAGGACGATTATTCGCTGGAGTTTTATTATAACATAACTTTACAGGACACTTGGCACTTGAGTCTTGTAACTTTAACCTTTATAGGACGCTTAATCATTGTGGTGTTTTTATAATACACCGTAATAGGACACTTAATTTTGTAGTCATAAAACATATGTTTTATAGGACGCTTATTCGCTAGAGTTTTATTATAACATAACTTAATATGACACTTGACACTTGGGACTTATAATTTTAACCTTACATGACGTTTAACCATTTTGGTGTTATTGTAATACACCGTAATAGGAAACTTGATATATGAGTTATAAAACATCAGTTTTATAGTACACTTATTCGCTAGATAGATAGATTGATAGTTTAAATAAATAAAAACAAGTGTTTTTATCTACCAGAGAGACTTTAAAGATTTCATTTATATATATTTAAGATTGACAGATTGGTAGTTTAAATAAATAAAAACAATAGTAATTTATTTTGCAGGCCGGATTATCTGATGAGTGATTTGAGTCCAATAGTTTAGGGTTGATCATCAGTAAAGCCAACTAAAATTAAGTTTATTAAAACCCAATGCAATCTCACCGGATTCCTCCTCAGTCTCCATCTCTACATATTCAATTAGGTTTGTAGGGTTTGTTTGTTTACAATGTTTGACTGGCAACAATACACTCAATCAATATTATTCGGCCTCATATTCTCCTTCCTTGTAGCTAAGCTTTTCTCAGTTATCTTCTCCTTTCGCGACCAAAATCTCCGTATCACTCGTGCCAACTCCGACGAATCGGAAGATAAACACTCAGATGCGGATGCTGCTAGGGTTTACAGTACGGACGGTGAAAAACAACCCTTGATTGGTACTGACGATGATGATGACCGGGAAGGTGTGGAGAGTACGAAATTGGACGAGGCATTTACTGCGGCCACTGCGTTTGTAGCGTCCACTGCGGCTGATCGGTCTTCACAGAAGGTTTCTAGTGAGTTGCAGTTGCAGCTTTATGGATTGTTTCCAGCGAATATATATATTGTTTCCTACCGTCATCGGATCTCTATACTTGCTCTCACCTCTTCTTTTCGGCACTACACTCAACCGTGACGCCACCACCATCACCGCTTCGACGTTTTCAGCTTACAAACCCGAGGCGACGGTCGTATCGATTTCGATTCTACCGGTGCCAGGTTGCAGCCGTAGCTGTCGCCGGGTTGCATTTGGTAACCCTAGGTGGAGGCGTTGGCGGGAGATGGCGTCCGGTGTTATTTGTCCAGTAACTGCTCCTCTGACTCCTTCTGCCATGGTTTGTATGAAGATGGTCTGCGTGTTCTTCAAATTAATTAGAGTTTAGGTTAATTTTTTTGTCACTTTAATTCTTGAGATGGCTGGACTTAATTGTAGCTAGGTTGTTCGTTTATCTTTTCAATTTGGCTCACATTTGTTATGTCCAATGTTGGTTGTTTATATTAGCTTTTGAGTTATCTGTATTTCGTATTTAGGTTTTCAGCTTTTTTGATGCATCATTAGGTTGTGTATGTGTGTTATCTTTAACCTATGTTAACATAACTTCTGAGGTCAAGGTAAAAAGGTCCAGCTATCTAAAAAATTATGTCAAGTAATTTTAGTTTGAACACTGACTTAATATGTTAACACATTTTAAATGACTTTGAAGTTTTAAGATCATGTGAAATGACTTTTAGTTATGCTTACTTGATGCTTTAAATCTCATTACTACATAACCACTGTAAAAGTGGCTATCAAAATAAAACATAATAAATTGTGTCCAGAGCTTAAGTTTTAAAATTGAATGTGGAGACATTTTGCTAGCTGTTACTACTAACTGGCTATAGACGTACATGATTTTTTTCCTGTTTTCTCTAGAGGATCTAATGACTTTGGATAGTGATGCTTATATCATCTAACTTATGTTCTTACATGTTTTTGGATCATAAATGTAAAATTTGAAGCTTGATATTATTTTTGTTTGCAGGCTTGAAGCTAAAATGAATGCTGAATGACATATATTTAAGCCGAAGACTGTTAAATTCTCTTGGGGCATACGTGAAATTCTATTTTATAGAAAATAATGAAAAATCAAGACAAATTGGCGAAAAATAGCAAGTTAAAATCTTTTTTCCGGTACATTTTTCTTACAAACTGTAATTTCGTAGTCATAGCTTAGTATTTAATTAAATATGCTAACAACATGTCTTTCGTATGCCTTTCTAAAATTAAAGTATGATAGATTGATAGAAGCCCATTCTATCGCAAATGAGAGTCGTTAAAAAATAGGCACTGCTTGGCGATTGGTCAAGGACAAGAAATTTGTTACCGGTTTTTAGACATGTGTAAGTTGGATATACGAATATCCATAATGTGAAAAACGTGATTTGCTAAAACTCATATCTATTTCGGCTTAACGCAGGGCGTTACTATTGAGCCACAGCTGACTTAAATGACAACAGGTACTATAAGTCTGATAATTTAGGTAGACTAATGCTATACAGTCACAAATTAACTACATAGTTATCAACAATTAAGACTATGCCCATAGTCAAACATAAGGCATCTTTGAAATTCAGGAAAAAGGAAAATTTGAACCCATTTCAACACAAGCATACCACATTCTTCTTCTGATTTGCTTCCTATGATGAACAAATGGTGGCACCAACACTGCTTTGCTTACAGGTATATTCATAGATTAGTTCATAATCGTCATCTTCCCATATGTACAAACTACTCTGATAACTTGTTTTCTATATATTATTCAAACCTATTTCACGTGACAGCTACCTTCTTTTTTTTCCTCTTTTTTTTGTCATGTATGCCGTTGTATGTTTATATATGGATATATGTTGATGTATGATGGCTAGCAGATGGGAGTGTGGTTTTTTTTACTTTTTTTCTAATTTACTAACTGTTAATTTAATTAATTATTTAGTGATGTCAATAATCTAACGGATGAGAGTGTCGCTATTGTTTTATGATAGGTTATGCATGATTTTGTGGGTTGTAACAGAGAACATTTGGTAAGTATATGCTATACCATTCTATTTATTTATATGTTTAATATATTAATTTGTAATCTAACTTGTTTCTATCTTTATGTTTTAGCTAATAAATAAAATAAGAATGGTTTGTCAAGGTGAAATTATGAATTTAAGAGCAAGCTTTCGAGGTGTTTATGTCATTGTGTGATGGCAAGGATTAAGAGGATGGATGAAGGTCAGTATGTTAGTATTCTACTCTTTTATAAGTGTTAATATTTTTTTCCATTTTCTATAAATTATTTGTTTAGTACACTTGAGAGTGAGACTTGGCCCACGGGAAACAGTCTATTTATTGTATTGAGATTTAATTACACTGATGGTTAAGTCACATTGAGACATTCATCCACTTTGACCTATCATTTATTTGACCTCAAGGCCTACACGCACTAAAGGGCTTTTGACAACACATACCGCACATATTATTATAGTTTTTTATTAGCACCAAAGGGCTTTGTATTAATGTTGACTCTATTATGACTTATTTATTTCAATTGCTTCCTGATTTTAACAAGGGGATCTTGCTTTATATTAATCTTTAATGGTGACTAACAAACATTTTTCTGTGTTTTGATCAGTGGCAAAGAATTCTAGCTTACGCCAGTGCTATTGAAGGTTTGTGGCTGATAAAGGTGGTTGCACGAAGTCATGGAGGTTTTTGGATGATTGTTTTTATGTGTTAAACTGAATGCTTTAATAATAAGTATGTTAAAAAGATGAATAATTTAGACTAATGGTCAAGATGGATGCTTTAGCTGTTCTAGCTATTTTTAAAATGGTTCATTGTTTGGATACGTTGTTTATTTGCTCACTTTTCTGCTCTAGCTATGTTTTTATTCGTCTTTTAAGTCGGTTGATTTGCCGCCATATTTGATTGAAAAACGTCATATTTGCTCACTTTTTTTGTACTAGTGATTAGGTAAGCACATGTCAAACATTGTAAAATAGTCATAATATGTTTTTATTGGGACACTTTTTGGGTTGTTAATGAATATATTATGCGACCATAAAATTGGTTTCATAATCTTATTTAGGATATTAGGACTTTTTTCTTGGTACTAAAGTACCTATAATGTTACACCATAAGGGTCTTATAAATTATTTTTTATGGACGCTTGTATGTGTATCAAAAGATTAGAGGAAGGTAAGCACATGTTAAAACATTGTAGAAGTGTCATAATATGTTTTTATTGGGACGCTTTTTGGGTTGTTAATGAATATTTTATGCGACCATAAAATTGGTTTCATAATCTTATTTGGGATATTAGGACATTTTTTGAGTTCCGAGACTTATTACGACCCCTTTACATGAAATGCTTTTCTCATTGGTCCTATTAAATGAAAGGTCCTATAAAATAACACTTTAGGACGCTTTTATGCATACTAAAAATCTCTTTTTGTTGTGGTGGTAACTCCATACTTGTAAATGTCACTCTAGTCAATTACATATTTACTAACTTGACTCGTTTGGTGTAGTTATGGCTGATCAGGCTCCTTTAAAGTTTGTGGACACACATTATAGCTGGACACCTATTTGATCCACTATTGATTCACAAGGAGTTCAAATCCATGATTTTCGGTCTCAACACTTGCAAGATTTCTCACGCCTTACGAGAAAATCCAGTCATTTGCAAGAAAATGATTACTGATTTTTGGAACAATGCCTCAATCAATCAACGAGGACCAGGTGGAGTTGTGTCGATAGAGTCCAAAGTGCAAAAGAAGCCGGCCGTCATCACAGAGGCCATCATACGAGAGGTGCTTCTGTTTGGAGATCAACCTAATTACCCAACGGAATACTCGACTACTGCTGTCTCCGAGGTGCTTACAACAATGGGTTACGAGGGAACCTATCCTCCAGCAATCAAGAAACCCTTTTCACCCATACTGGAGATTCTTGATACACACGTTCTTTACATATGTGTCGGGACGAAAGGGAGGTGCCAAGGAGATTAGCCACACGAAGATGTCGGCTGTGGTTGCTCTGATCATGGATTGGAATTTCAACTATTCCAAGTTCGTTTTTGATGAGATGATGAGCAACTTGAAAGGGAAGAAGAAGGAGAAGTTTCTCATGTATTCTCGATTTTTATAGATTATTTTTGACTGACATTACACTGACCTTGTCAAATATGTTGAAACATTCGATATGAAGTCGATGGGACCCAACACTTTGGGGTTGATGAATCAGTCCAGGAAAGGATCAAAGATCATTTATCAGGGCCTTCATGCTTTGGTTAAATTTGGCCGGTTTTCCGAAACAGAAGCTGTTCCTGTTATAGCTCAAGTGGCTGAAGAACATGTAGCGCTAACTCAAAGGCGCGTTGCTACACTTGAGATATCTGACGATGTAGATGAAGAGACAGAACACCGTGACACCATTAGTGCTCCGACTGCTGAGCAACTAACGGATTTTGAGACTTTTAATGAATTACTACAGTCAACTGCATTGAAGCCTCCTCAAGCAGCTGCTGTAAATGAATATCATGAAGATATTCCCGAGGAACCACCGGCCGATCTCATTGCACGTAAACAAAGGAAGAAAGATCTGAGACCTGGTGTGCTGGTCATTGAAGATGAAACAACCACACCGTCAACAACAACAAGCCCACAACAAGAATCACATCAGCCTGAGACTCATGTTGATCCAAATCCATCCACCGTCGAGCCTCATACTCAAGATCAAATTTTTGATGACATTAATCGTGAGTTTGATTTTGAGACATACATTCCACACACTGATGAGGCCTATATTCCATACACTGATGCTCCTTCTGGGTCATCTGACCCAATCAATCAGGGTCAGTCAAGTTCTGGTGTTTCTAATAAGATTGCTCAGATTCTTGCCATGCAAGAAAATTATCTGCAGAACAAAGGTAAGGGAGTTGTACTTGAGGTTTCTCCCGTTGATGTACATGCTCTTCAACGTAGATTCTTTGAACTCGAACAAGATTCTGTTGTCAAAGATGTACACATCCAATAACTGGAAGCTGGTAACTCCAATAAAGATTCCAAGATTAAAGAATTTTAGTCCAACAAAGGAGAACTAATTTCTATCTATCTAGACCTCCAACAAAAACTTGTTCAAAAGTTTGGAGATGAATTCAAGAGCAGTGATGATGTACCTTCAAAGATGCCCAACGTGAATCAAGGAGGTAGTCCCAGCGGTCGTCCAACTGTTAACATAGACGAATCTAAGACGCTGGAACAATATATGTCAGCTCCTCCAATGTCAAAAGAGAAATCGGATCGCATTGAAAAGGCTTCTCGTGATGAAGAAATCAAATCAGAACGTTGAATCATCCAATCACCTAGATAGGTTCGTTGTCTCCTTTCCAAAGGGATTTTCAGATAAATATGGAGATCACTCAGGAGTAGTGTCATGGGGTTTTGACGCTGAAAAAAACATGTGGTGGGTCAAACGGAAGTCCGGGGGCACTGAGTACTATAATAAGATGAAAGATTTTGGATCTTGGAATAAGGTGGATCTCAGTGACCTGATAAACTCTCCATTCCACAACCCAACCAATGATAAACGAGGTAGAGATTTCTGGAACCTCCTTAGAAGCCAAGTTGATAAAGGCTTTCCGAACATGTCAACTGCGGAATCTTTTTTGAAGAAAGCAAAGGGGGTCAAGGATCCTAGGACAGGAAATACAATGGTCAACGTTATGTAGCCTGCTACAAAGAAGGCCACTCATATTCCTGTGCCTAAAGCAATTCCAGATGGTACTCTGGATAACATGAGATTCTGGATGTATGATAGTGAGACTGCCACCGTTGTTATACGTTTACAAAAGGGCAAAGGGCAGTACAGATTCATTGATCCAAGAGATTTGCTAAAGCTTGGAGAGAAAGACACCAAGACCCTCAGTACTTTTTAGATAATAGCTGATCCGATTTTTGATGCAGCTGCAAAAGAATTCACAAGTATGGCAGCTTCCATTATCAGGACCAAGTTTTGGGCAGGTGCTTTGAAAGATGCAAACATTGATTACATGGAACATGACTGAGAACCAAGCTACAAACCAAGGGGGAGATTGTTGGGCCTAGATTAGATGGTTTGTACTTAGTTTGTTTAGTCTTGGGTTGCGTATGTAAACCGAGATCCTTATGGATCTCGCTGGGCTTTGGGCTATAGTTGGGCTTGCATGTTGGCTACTCTATATATAGTTTACTTACTGTATAGGGTTTGGTTGTTCATTGAGTTAGTAGTTTTTGGCCGTCTAAGGTTTCTTGGACGAGGTTGTAATCATAGTGCTTAATCAACCGACATTGAATATAACGTGTGTTTTGAAACAATTCCTTGCGTTCTACGTGTTTGTGTTCTTTGTTCTTGAATCATCTAGTGTTGGATTTTCGCACCAACATCTAGATTAGTTGATATCATAATTGAAAAGATCCGTCTTGGACCTTATAACGACTATGAAATCGTTTATCACGAAGGGAAGGCTAACGTTGTAGCCGACGCCCTAAGTCGTAAAGAACATAAAAAGACAAGAAGAGTCCGAGCGTTAAGACTAGAACTCCAAGTAGATCTCATCGAATAAATCAAATCCGCTCAACTCCAAGCTATCAATGAAAACAAGATCTCCGACAAAAAACGTAACGACACCATTAACTCACTAGTCAAGGGTGACGATGGTATACTTAGAATGGGAAACCGAATTTAGGTACCGATCGTTGGGGGCTTACATGAAAATATTATGGATGAAGCTCACAAGTCCGAGTACATGATGCACCCGAATAGTGGCAAAATGTACCAAAATCTCAAACCAAACTACTGGTGGAATGCGATGAAAAAGGACATCGCTTTGCATGTTGCGAAATGTCTAACATGTTTGAAAGTTAAGGCTGAACACCAAAAGCCCTCGGGATTCCTTCGGCAACCCGAACTTCCTGTCTAGAAATGGGAGTTAATAACAATGGACTTCATCACGAAACTCCCAAAAACGACTTGCCAACAAAATGATATTTGGGTCATTGTGGATAGACTAACGAAATCCGCACACTTCATACCAATAAATGAGTCATACTCAATGGATAGATTAGTGCGTACCTATGTGAAAAACATTGTTGCTTTGCATGGAGTACCGTTGTCTATTATTTCTGGTCGAGACAGTCGTTTTACGTCTCATTTTCGGAAAAGCTTCCAACAAGTGTTAGACATAAAGTTAAACCATAGCACCGCCTATCATCCAAAAACTGATGGGCAAAGCAAAAGGACAATTCAAACGTTGGAAGATATGCTTCGCGCTTGTGTGATTGACTTAGGTGGAAGTTGGAACGACCATCTACCCCTAATGGAATTCTCGTATAACAACAGTTGTAACACAAGTATTCAAGCCGCACCGTTCGAAGCGTTATACGGCCGAAAATGTAGAACGCCTGTGTGCTGGTCTGAAACGGGAGATAATCAATTGTCTGGACCCGAGATAGTCCAAGAAACCACCGACAAAGTCTTACAAATCCGAGAACGACTTAAGACGGCACGTGATCGCCAAAAGATTTACGCCGATGTCCGTCGAAAGCCGTTGGAATTCAATGTTGGTGACAAAGTTCTTTTGAAAGTCACGCCATGGAAAGGCGTCGTTCACTTCGACAAGAAAGGAAATTAAGTCCTCGATTCGTTGGACCTTTCGAGGTACTTGAACGAATTGGTACTGTTGCATACCTTTTGCGACTACCCAAGGAAATGCAAGGGATACACGATATATTCCACGTCTCTAATCTGCGAAAATGTCTAGCTGTCGAATCTTTGTCTATGCCTCTAAAAGACATCGAAATTAATAAGAACTTAAAATTTGTTGAAAGACCAATTCAAATTGAAGATTCAAAAACAAAGAAATTAAAGAGACGAACATGGAAAATTGTGAAAGTAAAGTGGGACTCAAGAAGAGGCCCCGAATATAATTGGGAACTTGAGTCCGAAATGAAGAAAAAGTACACCCACTTTTTCTAAAGAAAGAATCTCGCGGACGAGATTCATTCCAAGGTGGGGAGGATGTAACATCTTGAAAGTTTCAGGTTTAAAACACCAAGTTTGGAAATCCAAGGATCAAAAATGACAAATCCTAAACTATAGGGTTGAAATTGAAAAATATGGTTTTCTGACCCATCGCGATACGCGATGGATCAGAAAGGAAACCCATCGCGTATCGCGATGGGTTGCCTGATAGGCTGGGCACGTGGCATGCCACGTTTCCACACGTGGCACAACGTCTGCCACGTGTCACCGCGTCGCATCACGTCTGCCACGTGTCGCCACGTGGCAAGCCTATAGGGCAGCACATCACTCTATGCCATGATACGCGACGCCAGAGCCAAAGGCCATCGCGTATCGCGACGACCTTCCTGTTTTGCCTATAAATAAAAAGCCACGACTATCTCTCACTTCACACCAAAAATCCATAGCTCTTTCTCTCTCTAACATCTCTTTAAACCTCATAGAAGTGTACCTTCTCACATTGTAAAACGTGCCCAAATTCCTCGATTTCCATGCCCAAATTCCGACATTCCTTGAAGTACGTGCCACTTACCGACGATGTTACCACAAAGAAGGTGCTGCAAGACGTCTCAACGACCCGCCTCGATAAGCGTGCCGGCGTGTGGAGAAGTATACGTGCGTCTCGATTTGCGTGTGAAGGAATTGGTGTCGAAGGAAAGGTGTTGATCAAGAAGATAAAGAAAACGAAGCGGCATCGAAGTGCTGCTCGATTGTGTTATGTTTCTATAAGCCAACGAAGGTAGGCATGATGCCCGAATAAAATAATAATAAAATAAAGGCTTAAAACCCTAAGTCGAGGATATACTCAATACCTCGATAAATAAATGAAAACATAACAAAGAGAAGAAAAGAAAGGAATATGAATATGATATCAATGTGAATATTATATAATTCTTTGTTATAAAATATTATTTAAGTTAATATGATTATTCTTAAATAATAAAGAATAGAAAAGTATACGTTTCTTAGAGAAGAAGAAACGTAGGGTTTTAAAGAAAAGTAAAATAAGATTGACTAAAGGTTTATCTTATAAAAAGAAAAGAAAAGAAAATAAGTTAAAAAGAAAGAGTTTTAACTTATAAAAGAAAAGAAAGAAAGAATACTTTTAACTAAAGGTTTTAAAGTAAAGAAAATATAAACGAGGTAAAAATTATAAAAAGAGACTAAAGGTCTTAAGCCGGATTGTATATCCAACTAACAAAAAGTTATGCTCGTACTATAGGTGCGAGATAGCAAGAAAAGGGAAAGACCCTCGGACAGTGTATTGAAGCTGATCCAAAGAAAAGGTGAATACGCCCCAACTTTACAAACTTGTTTAATCGAGTCAAAAGAATTAATTAAAAGGTATTACATAGGACTACGTGTCTCTAAAACGTTGTAAACAAAAGTAAGCACTAGCCCTCAGGCTATCGTGTACATTTGTTTAGATCCTTACATATGTATTAAATAAGTCGGTGGCCACACCGTGCCATACTTGGTCACAACCTCCGCCATGATGGGCCGGACCCAAGTTACGTCCGGGTGAGACTGACCATGTGTATACGTATGGTACCTAAGTAATGTAAAACGTTGCGTTGTTTGCTGGGGTGCCTTATGTAGAGATTTAAGTTTATAATTGTGTTTTTTTAAAGCTTGATTATTCCAAAGCCACGATGGGCCGGACCCAAGTTATATCTCGAGGGGTAATCAAGTAAAAGAAAATATTTTAGCATCAACATTTTTACCAGCATGTATTGCTGACGTATTTTTAAACATTTTGCAAGTAATCAAGAATAGGGCTTGGAAGCTCGAAGTGCTCAAGATATCCGATGGCTCGGATTGTTTTGTTAAACTTTAAATATATATGGTGGTTTTAATATAACAATTAATCTTTTGTATAAACAAGTAATACATTAAACGAGTATTTTATAATCCCGCCTTTTGTAATGTAAATTTTACACTTTAAATCCACATAATTATAAGGCTTCCGCTTTTAATACGTAACTCTGATTTATTTACAAATGCAGTACCAACATATGTGTCGCACGCCTAGGCCGTAGTCTGGGGTGTGACAAGTTTATAGGTAAAAAAGTGAAAGTAGAGCAATCAAAAGAGCATGTATATATTCTAACACAAAGGATGATCCATTTCACGTTGAAAACGTTGAAGGTATTGCTTAATTTTATATATATGTGGTGTATAAGGTTAAAAGATGTTGATGTTTTTCTTGGTAATTGTAGCATATTGTTTGGTAAATATGTTTGTTATAGATAATAAGGTTTAGGGTAAAAAAACTTTTTGTATGCATGTGTATAATGATGTTTTGTTTGGTAAATTTGTCTATTACATATATATGTGTATGGGGGGGGGGGGTAATAGCTCTTGTTGTACATATGTGTATAATACGTTAATGTTAGGTTATGTGTTGGTCTTGTTTGTGCTACCATTAGTTATAATATGTAAAATAAAAAAAAACTATTTGTACGTATGTGTATAACAATGTTTTGTTTTTGTTATTAACCAATTTGATGTTATTACATATGCATATATTGAGAAATATTTATGTGTAGAACATAAGTGTATAATATGTTTGTGTTAGGTATGTATAGATCTAGTTTATGGTACATGTTGGTATTACATATGTGAATAGTTAGTAATATACTTAATTGCACAAGGCTAAAAATTGTTGATGCTATTATAAATTGTGTAAGCACATATGTGTATAATATGTTATATATATATGTATATGTGTATAATATGTTATAAATATGTATATTATATGCTAAATTAGATTTAATTATAGATAAAATTATTAATTGTAAAACCTCTTTTGTTGATATTGTTGGTATGCATTGCAGCTGATGATGATTTTGAAGAACCAAAAGAACAAAAACCCGCAAGAACATCTAAAGTGATTCAAAGAAAAAAATAAGGAATGCGTAAAAAATGATTTAAGTAATGAAGGTATTGCTTGAATTATTATATATAATTTTATCTATAATTAAACCTAATTTAGTATATAATATATTTATGCATATAGGATTGGGATCATATGAGAACCTTTTGAGAATTGAGAACTTTGAGAACCAATTTCTAGCCACTAACTATTCTAGATTTAAATTAACTTAACTGGGTAGAAAAGGAATTTAACACAACAAATACACGATAAACATCCCTGCCTCCTAATTCAGATCGTTGTTCCTATCAGGTTTCTCTATCATGCGTAATTCCTCTAAGGTAGTATTCACAACTAATTTGAATTTAGGTGATTTAGCTTACATATTATAAACTTCAATAGTTATAGATTTCAAATTGAAGGATCGTAGTTCAGATTTCAATTGTGATTTAGGTGATTTAGTTGATCGGACTTCAATCATGATTTAATAATGGATTGTTTCAATTATGATATGATTCAATTTTAGGTGATAGATTTGATAGCTTTTAGAAGTTAATAATGGATGTCTCAGTTGCCAGATAAATTAATGGATCTACATTTCACTCAATTGAAGAAGTAAACAGTGTTAGACAAGGTAATTTATTTTTTTCATTCTTTCCTGCTTAATTTTCTTAATGATACATCGTTTGTTCATAGTTTTGTACATATATGTTGTTGTTTAGTTGATGGTTAGTTTATGTACATATATGTATATTAAATAAGTTTAGAAATAGTTTTAAACATAGGTTTGTACATACATGTTAATAGTTCTGTTGCTGTTAAATATAGTTTAAAGTCTGTTGATGTTTTAAATATCTACTAGCAAAAGTACCTGCGCGTTGCTGCGGGTTCGCGCAAATTATCCTCTCGTATTGGTTTGTAGTGTCTGGTGTGGTGTGTAACGGGTTATCAGTGAGAACGTGTTGCCGCATGTGCATATGGTTTGTTGGATATTTTATGTGGGGATGCACACTAAAATATTGACCTATGCATATATATTGGATGTATCGTGTTTGTGAAATATTTGTTAATGAAGTAGGTTTATGGGTTTAGTTATTTTTAGTCAACATACATGATTGAATGTGCGTCAATTTATGGGTAATTAGAGTTGAAAACTTAATCAGGAGATGAACGAAATGCTCAAATTAAAGCTACATAGTTATTGGTCAATGAATTGTAAATATGGTAAAGTGGTGTGCATACATGATTTGATTGTGCATATGCATACTAGCGAATGCATATATTGGAAAGATGGTCGTATAAAGTGATTGGTACTTAGGACGTAGAAATAAAAGGGTTTTTTATTGGTAGAAATAAAAAGGATCTCAGTTAAGACAACCCCCTTTTCTCCGGTAAACCAATTCAAGTTATAGGCACGTCCTAACAGGTTGGTGACGACCGCAATCTCCAAAACTGTTGTTGTGCCATTTATCAAATCATGTTTAACAATGTTAGAACTAATATGAGGTTAGAAAGCCGTCCAAAACAATATACATGAGGTCAGAAGTCCAATGATAAAAAATGCATATAATGCAAAATAACTGATCTCACGATTTATGCTTGTTTTGTTTTCATTCTTAACATAAACCACGCCTCATGTTTACTCTAATTATAAAATCACCTGATGAGCTTGAAACCTAATTAGTTTATAAGTATATATAGCGAAACTGAATCTGTGTACATTAAACATGGGAAGCAAGTGACATCATATAGTAGGTGCAACAACGGTTTCCACGTACATGACACCTACACCGCCATCAAGTGAGTTGACGCAGTGAAAATATTGAAGGGGCCTCATATCAGTAGCGATTTCATAAAGTGTCCGTGAGTTACTCATTACAAAACACTTCCCATTTGTCATGTAGAGTGTAATTGAGCACCATAAATGCTCTGGTATAGGAGGGATGGGGGTGAAGATATTGATCCAATGGTCTTGTCTTAGGATCCATAGCTGGAGCGTCCGATTCTGTAGGCCATTTGTACCAATCATGTAAAGATCATCTTGAATAGTAAGCGTGTCCGTTTCGAGAACACCATTTGTATCGACTGGTGGGAATTGTAGCTCTGTCACATGCCAAGAGAATGCATCGAATGCAATGACAACATTTATCTTGTATCATCTTGAATTATGTTTTGTATTGCCACTTCACATTATGAAAATAACATAAACCTGCATTTTAGTTCTTATGGCGTAGTTTAAATAGATACTGTGTATAAGTGGGTGTTGGTTAAAAATGAGTGTCATTGAATGCATGTACCAATATATGTGTTAATTGTAGAGTTGATGGGGGTGTGGGTTTTATTTTTGATGAGTTATTATATTAATATGTCTTTAAGAGCGATTAATTTGTTAGAAGGATGGTAAAGGTGTTTGACATGCTTCTAGAACCAGATCACAAAAACCAAAACCCAAAAAGAAGATAACATAACATTGATAACAACAATATAGTGAAGTCAAAATTTTTAAAAATATAAAGGAACATTATATTTTATTGTCTTGATGAAAATAGTGATTTTAAATATAATAAGTTGCCAACTTTTTATCAAAATATACATAATACCTCATATGTGCCTGACTTTGTTCTTGAACTGTTATGGGTAACCCAGTGTAGCGTTTGAAACCGATTCCAATCCAATCACACCCAACTTTTGTGAACCTTTTGAGACCTTACATTGATATAGTAACCGGACAAACATGATGTTTGACCTTTGTAAGCAAAACTCAAGTCAAAACCTTTTGGGAGAAAAACAACATATGTGCACCTCACATAATGAATTGTTTTAGGTTGAAGTACCTTTGAATAACCTCATATACTGGAGTGACAACATCATTAAGGAAAGCTTTTGGATGTCCACCATATGCAGGCATGATACTTCACCAGCAGATAGAATGGTTGCACCCATCAACATGCTATGCATGTCTGTGCCATCAATGAAAATAAA
Source organism: Bidens hawaiensis (assembly GCF_021521415.1). NCBI lineage: Eukaryota > Viridiplantae > Streptophyta > Magnoliopsida > Asterales > Asteraceae > Bidens > Bidens hawaiensis. Next base: position 33,468 of record NW_027497212.1, on the reverse strand, counting down.
AACTGCAGTATTTCTTTACACACCGAATCGACTTATTACACATGTGTAACTAACATTTAAACTTGTGTAATCATCAAAAATATTTATTTTTTCTCCTAATTAATTTTTTAATCAAATTTATTCTCAGCCACATATTCTATACTCATTTTATTAAACGTGTGGTCCATATTAAGTTCTTAAAGTTCTTACAACTCATCAAGGTTCTCAAAATATCCATCTCATATATATTACATGCTTAATAAACAACGCCGAGCCCGAGCTTCTCTTATGAAACTTGAGTTGGCTTTCGAGCCTAATCAAGTCTTATTTATATAAATTTTATTTAATATACCGAGTAATAATTTTTATAATGATTATTTATATAACATTGCAGCTGCTGATGATTTTAAAGAACCAATTGAAAAAAAAACCAGCAAAAACATCTAAAGTGATTCAAAGAAAAAAAAAGGAATGCGTAAAAAAGGATTTAAGTGATGAAGGTATTGCTTGAATTTGTATATATACTTTTATCTATAATTAAATCTAATTTAGCATATAATATATTTATACATATAGGATTGGGATCATATGAGAACCTTTCGAGAATTGAGAACTTTGAGAACCATTTTCTAGTCACTAACTATTCTTGATTTAAAATTAACTTAACTATGTAGAAAAGGAATTTAACACAACAAAAACACGATAAATATCCCTGCCTCCTAGTTTAGATCAGTGTTCCTATCAGGTTTCTCTATCGTGTGTAATTCCTATAAGGTAATTCACAACTAATTTTAATTTAGGTGATTTAGCTTACATATTATAAACTTCAATAGTTACAGATTTCAAATTGAAGGATCATAGTTCAGATTTCAATTGTTATTTAGGTAATTTAGTTGATCGGACTTCAATCGTGATTTACTAATGGATTGTTTCAATTCTGATTTGTTTTAGTTTTAGGTGATAGATTTGATAGCTTTTTGAAGTTAATAATGGATGTCTCAATTTCTAGATAAATTAATGGATCTACATTTCACTCAATTGAAGAAGTAAACAGTGTTAGACAAGGTAATTTATTTTTTTTCATTGTTTTCTGCTTAATTTTCTTAATGATACATCGTTTGTTCATAGTTTTATACATATATGTTGTTGTTTAATTGATGGTTAATAGTTTATGTACATATATGTATATTAAATACAGTTTAGAAATAGTTTTAAACAAAGGTTTGTACTTACATTTTAATAGTTTGGTTGCTGTTAAATATAGTTTAGAATCTGTTGATGTTTTAAATATCTACTAGCAAAAGTGCCTGCGCGTTGCTGTGGGTTCGCGCAAATTATCCTCTCGTATTGGTTTGTAGTGTCTGGTGTTGTGTGTAATGAGTTGTCAGGGAGAACGTGTTGCCGCATGTGCATGTGGTTTGTTGGATTTTTATGTGAGGGTGCACACTAAAATATTGACCTATGCATTTATATTGGTTGTATCGTGTTTGTGAAATATTTGTTAATGAAGTAGGTTTATGGGTTTAGTGATTTTTAACCAACATACATGATTGAATGTGTGTCAATTTATGGGTAGTTAGAGTTGAAATTTAATTAGGATATGAAAGAAATGCTCAAATTAAAGCTACAAAGTTATCGGTCAATGAATTGTAAATATGGTAAAGTGGTGTGCATGCATGATTTGATTGTGCACATGCATACTGGCGTATGCATATATTGGATAGATGGTCGTATAAAGTGATTGGTACTTAGGACGTAGAAATAAAAGGGTTTTTATTTGTAGAAATAAAAAGGGTCTCACTTAAGACTACCTCCTTTTCTATGGTAAACCAATTCAGGTTATAGGCACGTCCTAATAGGTTGGTGCCTACCACAATCTCAAAAAGTGTTGTTGTGCCATTAATCAAATCATGTTTAACAATGTTAGAACTAATATGAGGTTAGAAAGCCGTCCAAAACAATATACATGAGTTCATAAGACCAATGATAAAAAATGCAAATAATGCAAAATAACTGACCTCACAATTCATGCTTGTTTTGTTTTAAATCTTAACATAAACCACCCCTCATGTTTACTCTAATTAAAAAATCATCTGATGAACCTGAAACCTAATTATTTTATTAGTATATATAGCCAAACTGAACTACGTACATTAAACATGGGAATCAAGTGGCATCATATAGTAGGTGCAACAACGGTTTCCAAGTACACGACACCTACACCGCCATCAAGTGAGTTGACGTAGTAGAAATATTGAAGGGGCCTCATATCAATAGCGATTTCATAAAGTGTCCATGAGTTACTCATTACAAACCACTTCCCATTTTTCATGCAATGTGTAACTGAGCACCCTAAACGCTCTGGTATAGGAGGGTTGGGGATGAAGATATTGATCCAATGGTCTTATCTTAGGATCCATAACTGGAGCGTCCGATTCTGTTGGCCATTTGTAACAATCATGTAAAGATCATCTTTAATTGTAAGCGTGTTAGTTTCGAGAACACCATTTGGTTGGACTGGTGGGAATTGTAGCTTTGTTACATGCCCAGAGAAGGCATCGAATTCAATGACAACACTTATCTTGTATCATCTTGAATTATGTTTTGTATTGCAACTTGACATTCTGAAAATAAAATAAATGTAACATCTCATTTTCTCATTTCGGTTAATAAAATGTAATATGGGTTATTATGAGTCGGGCTTGTGTTGGTTAATTAATATGGGTAGTGGACTTGGTTTAATAAGAAATGAAGAAAGACCATAGGCTTAAGCCCATGACCCATAATATAAAAGCCATTTCCTTTCCTTAATTCTTTCATTCACCCATTCCGTTCACCACCCAAAACACACACTTAAGCTCTGTCTCTTAATCTTTCTTTTTCTAGTAGAAACCAAGAAGAAGAATCAATTCCCGATCCGAGGAAATTATAGTATGATACTGTATAGATCCAAACCCGCTAGATCTAGTCGTGAAACGACAAGCCGAAACCCTAAACCGTTAAAGTCACGAGATCCGGATAGAATCGGGTATAAATCGATCAAAAGAAGAGCTTAGGGATCACCCTAGCTCACATCTGGATCGAACGGGACGAAAAACGGTGAAAACAGTGCTGAAACAAGCAAGATCTCGCTTTTCTGGCCAGATCCCAGTTTTTCGGCGATGACGGCGCCGGAACGGCGGTGCCGGAAAATGTCTACGAGGTTAAGAGAATGTCAGGGAATATTATGACATTCTCTGACCTAACCCTAGTTCGTTAGAGGAGACGTAACGAATTAACAAGCAATTCGTTATGCCCATTCGTTAAGAAGAGATAACGAATTAGAAGTAGTTCGCTAAGCCATTCGTTAAGTAATTAGTTATCGGAGAACTGACAAATGAACCCCCAATTCGTTATAAGGGTCATTCGTTATAAAGGACATCTTGTTAATACGGGCCAGTTCTTTACAAAGGCCAGTTCGTTATAAAGACCAGTTCATTATAAGGACCAGTTCGTTATGGGGGTCAATTCGTTATAAGTTAAGAAGTAACGAATGAACCTAATTCGTTAACGAACTGGATAACGAATTAGAGTTTGAAAGAATGACCGAAAGGGTCCCTGGATTAGAAAAGAATGGATTAATTACAAAGGAGCCCTCTAACTTTATGAGTTAGTAAATAAAATAATAATTAAGAATTCTAATGAAAAATGTGTTAAGACAGTTAATGGAAATAAAGTATTTCCAAGCTGGCCTGACAGCTCGACCCCAGCCAGGGGCTCTGCCCCTTGGACCCTGCTAGGGGCTGCCACCCGTAGAACCCCGCTGCTAGGGGCACTGCCACCGGACCCCTGTTCGTTGAGGGTTATAATTAAACTAGAAACACGATATGGGTAGAGATAGATAATTGATACGTGTAATTGTTATACAGTTAGTCGCGCATAACTAAAGAAAGGAATAACCATAAATGGTGAACGTAACCGCATTCAGGTGAGTTTCTAGCACCACTTCCTTGTTATGTTTTCGGGGATGTGTGCATACTCGATGTTAAGTGTGAATACACTTACCTTAAGTGGTAAGTGTATGCTATAATGTTTGATGAGATATAAATATATATATATATATATATATATAGATGTTATGAATGGATGTATGTCGATTCGTGCACGATCTTCGGATATTGCACGTATCGACAGGGAAAGTAATGTTTGTTGGTGCGTGAACGATCTCCGAATATTGCACATATCGCCAAAGAGAATGATTTCCAGGTATTAAGCAGTGTGTATGAATGTTATCTTGTTACGTAAATGATGTAACAATAAGAAGTGTGATGTAGACAAGTCGAGTTAGAGTGTGGTAGAAGTGGTAACAAATGGGTAAGGGTGTAAGTGGCATGACGATAGTACGTGGTAGGATAAGCCTATAGGTGCTTTCGTTATTAAGTGGCACAACGATTGTACATGGCAGGGCAAGCTTCTACGTGCCTTCGTTAAATAAGTGGCAATACGTAAGTACGTGGGTGGGCAAGCATCAATGTGCTTCCGTAATCAAGTGGCTAAGATGTAGGGGCAGTAAAGAGGTTAGCGGTGATGGTGAGGTGAGCATGTTAGATGAACGCCTATGTGTCATCGGACACATATGTATATATAAATGCATGTAATGGTTGTTTGGTAAGTTGCCAGATTAACTAGAACTCACATAGCATATATGACTTTTAATATGCATGCAGGTAAATACGCTTGAGGAGTTAGCATGAGAACGACACATGACAAGGATTGAACAACTGACATCTGAAGACGGAAGAAATGATGTTTTAAAGATGATGTATTATGATGCATTTTAATGACAAATTTGTATGTTTTGTAACGAATGATTTAAGTAAACATTTTCGCGAAAAGATTTAAATAACTTTGATATTGAGAACTCTATTTATGAGTAAATCCAACGTTTAAAGTAGGGTACCGGTAACGGGACCTTACAATAAACCTGCATTTTAGTTCTTATGACGTTATTTAAATACATACTGTGTATAGGTGGGTGTTGGTTAAAAATGAGTGTCATTGAATGCATGTATCAATATATGTGTTAATTGTAGAGTTGATGAGGGTGTGGGTTTTATTTTTGATGAGTTATTATAATTAATATGTATTTTAGAGCGATTAATTATTTAGAATGATGGTAAAGGTGTTTGACATGCTTCTAGAACCAGATCACAAAAACCAAAACCCAAAAAGAAGATAACATAACATTGATAACAAGAATATAGTTATGTCAAAATTGTACAAATATAAAGGAACATTATATGTTATTGTCTAGATGAAAATAGTGATTTAAATATAATAAATTGTTAAATTTTTATTAAAAATATACAGAATACCTCATATGTGTCTGACTTTGTTCTTGGAATGTTATGGGCAACCCAGTGTAGCGTTTGAAACCGATTCCAATCCAATCTCACCCACCATTTGTGGAACTTTTGAGACCTCACATTGATATACTAACCGGACAAACATGATGTTTTGGACCTTTGTAAGCAGATCTCAAGTCAAAACCTTTTGGGAGAAAAACAACATATGTGCACCTCACATAATGAATTGTTGTAGGTTGTAGTACCTTTTGAATAACCTCATATATTGGAGTGACAATATCATTAAGAAAAGCTTTTTGATGTCCACCATATGCAGGCATGATACTTTCACCAGCAGATAGAATGGTTGCACCCATCAACATGCTATGCATGTCATGTGCCATCAATGAAAATAAAATGCAATCATATATATATAGGTATTGGACATCCCAAGATCGAATCCGTGTAGCATCATTTGGTTTTTTTATATCCATTATTTAAGCCAGCCAATCTTTTTTTTGTTAATCGAGGCAAGTTTGGGTTATTTACTTATTTACCCCATACACAAACAAAACATCACACGATTACATAGTCAGCAGCTCAAACCTCAAACCCTAACAACCCACCATCTATCAAGCTTTCAAACTCTGACCGTCCACTTTCGTGCCCGCCGGCCGCCTATCTTTCCGTCGCGATAGGTCGACACCCCATGGCCCTCCTCTTAAATCCCTCTTAGTCTCCATCTCTCCTTCACTTCAGTCTTCAACTACGGTATATTTTGATGTTTTGCTTCAACTATTTTTGTTTATTTACTGAAATTACAATTAGAAAGAATAATATTGTTGAAGACTGTTTGTTAATTATTTATGTTTATATATTGAAATTACGAGTGTTGAAGCAGTTTTCTTCAATGAATCATTCGAAGACGGAATTGCGTAATAGGATGGGTGATGGATTCTTGACCGATGCTTGCATTTGTTACATTGAAAGAGAGTTCCTTCAACAAGTTTCGATGGAAGATGTAATGCAACGTTTTCAAAAGATGAAAACTCGTAGAGAAAAAAATATAAGTAAGTTGTTTTTAATTTAAAAAGACAATCGTATATTTATTATGTATGTTATCCTTTTATGATGATGCTTGTTTTTTGTTAATTAATCATATTTATGTTATGTAATGAACCTTACCCGACCCGTTGAACCGACCCAAACCTTCGAATTGAACCACAAACTTTTATGGTTGGTGGTATAAAATTAGAGCATTTAAAAACAGTGAACCCATTAAAAAAAATTCCTGGATCCGCCACTGATGATACTTTAACCAGATAGAATGGTTGCACCCATCAGCATGCTATGCATGTCATGTGCCATTAATAAAAATAAAAATGCAATCATTTATATATATATATATACACACACACACATATATATATATATATATATATATATATATTTATATATTACGGATTGATTTATTTTGAGAACCCCTTTGAGTTTTAAGAACTCAACGTAACAAATTTGTTTTTTGAATTTTTTACACGTATGTAATACGTAAGTCTAAATAACGTAAAAAAAATTTACAGTATTTTTTTACACACCGAATCGACTTATTACACATATGTAACTAACATTTAAACTTGTGTAATCATCAAAAATATTTATACTCTCTCCTACTTATTTTTTTAATTAGATTTATTCTCAGCCACATATTTATACTCATTTAATTAAATGTGTGGTCCATATTGAGTTCTTAAAGTTCTTACAACTTATCAAAGTTCTCAAAATATCCCTCCTCTGTATATTACATTCTTAATAAACAAACCCGCGCCCGAGCTTCACTTATGAAACTTGAGTTGGCTTGTGAGCCTAAACAAGTCTTATTTATATGAATTTTATTTAATATTCCGAGTACCAATTTTTATAATGGTTATTTATATAACATTATTATAAAAGTAACTAAATAATATAAATTCTGATATTATACAAAAACTATAATTAAAATATATATAAAAATAACTATGAATGTATATAATATAAACGAGACGAGGTTGAGATAGAAAAAAACTCGAGTTTTAGATATACAGCTCGAAACGACCCAAGCTCGGGCTTCTCTTGGCTCGTTTACACCCCTATATAAAATAACTTTATCTAATGTTATTGGTGTTAGAAATGGACTTTATGTGACTTTCAACCTGTTCCCAGGTGAGCTAACCTTTTTTATTTGACCCGTTTGAGACAAAATGCAACTTAAATAATGAGATTGTTTTTAGTAAATGAGATTGTCACTTCCTCTGGACAACTAACCCTTTTTATTTGACCCGTTTGAGACAAATACAGCCCATATCATGAGCCCGTTTATAATATAAGTAAATGAAACTGCAACTTCTAGTTGACAATAATGAGTGTGAAATGTACATGATGAAAAATATAAGAAAGACATTCTGGCATGAACCATAAATTAGCATCCTCGCCTCATATAATTAGATGGAGTCCTATATACAAAATTTTATACTATTGTGCTTCTGGTTATGAGGATGACAGACTGCGTTAATTAGCAAAAAGTTCATAATTATTATCTGTAAGACCCCGTTCCCGGCATCCTACACTGTCATTGGATTCACTCATAAACACAGTTGTAAATATCAGAGTTAAGTTAAACTTTCGAGGAATAAATAAAACTTCAATCATTCATTACAAAATATTCATAACTTGTCTTTAAAACATAACTTAAAATATCTTGTTTAAACATCATGACAGGTCTTCAAATGCCAGCCTCTTCGATTCCTGTCATGTGTCTCCCTCAAGCTAGTTCTTCAATGTATTTACCTGTGTGCATACTAAAAGTCAGCTACACTGAGTGAGTTCTAGTTAATCAAATAACATACTTACATACACATACACGTGCCCGAAGGTACGTATTACATACTTAACCTGTTTATCATTCTTTGTGACATTTGTCAATTTTTCGTATCCGTATTTGTATTTGAATTTGTTAAACCGACCCGTTTAGTCGTTTCAATATATTCGTATTTGAAAGATTTTTGATTTATATCAATTTCAATGATTAAAGTTTGTTTTCGTTCATTATCTATTCGTAGTGTTCATCTCCGAGCTATAAAAGTCCATAAAATAATCAAAATTTAAAAAGTATACTAGCGTAAAACATAAACGAACCAAAGATATTAAAGTATGTAAATTTTTATCTAGTTATATATATTTATAAAGGTCAAGGTTTAAAGTGTAACTAAAGTTTAAATACAAACTATAAAGTTATTTAAAGTATAAGGGCTTAAAGTGTAGCATAATAATAATAATAATAATAATAATAATAATAATAATAATAATAATAATAATAATAATAATAATAATAATAATATAAAACAAATCACTCCTAGCCCAGCCGTCCCTCCCGTTTTTCCGATCCAGATTCCGGCCACCAGCATCAGACGCCGGCGATATGTTAAAACGACCTTCTAACCTTCGTTTTAATTCGTTAATCACACCAAACGTCGTCTCCACTAATTACAAACATTATTACATGATTTAGTTTGCCATTAACACTACCATTAACTCATAATTAATCTAACCCGATCGAATTATAATCAAGGTTTAAATAACGTGAATTAAACATCATTCGGATCAATTGACACTATAAATAGGACGATAATCTCCTCCTAAATGTTTTTCGAACATAATATCTCACAAACAAACTGTTTATAACCTCAAATTCGGTCTTATTATTTCGACTCCGGCCAACTCGTTTTTGTCGTCCTTTCGGCGCCATCCGAGGTAATTTTTACATGGTTTTGATTAATTTCAACCCGACTAATAAAACCCCTAACATTAATTTAACAATCATGGAACAGTTTAGAAGGATTGAACACCTAGGGTTTAGGGTTAAGAAGATGAAGTTTAAGATGTTGTATTTAATTTATTTTTTCTATCCTTAAACAACAAAATCAATATGGTCCAGTGGCTGTGTACACTTTATGTGGTCATAGAGACCTGTGTTCGAACCCGGGTCACTTCAACATTCTTTTTACATTGTTTTAAACTATAATTATTAAATATAATAAATCATATATATTTATATAAATCATTATCAATCAATTTAAATCATTTTTAAATAAAATAACAATTGTTTAGATTGTTTTTAACCTTTTTAACCAAGAATCCAACTTTTACAAATCCTAGACGTCGTTTAAACTCGTAAAATATATATATATATATATATATATATATATATATATATATTAATATGTATATATATAATATAAATCGTTTCAATTTTATAGAAACTAAACCATCAAATGTTATACTAAAATATACCTATAACGCTAATACCCCGTAAACATTATTATATACCAATTTAATAGTAAACTCATAAATAATATTATAATAATAAATCGCTAAATCCGCTAACTTAAACATTATTATACGTTAAAAGGTGTAAAAGTATATAACTATATATACAAACAGTAATCATAAAGGATAAGCCACAAATGATACATGAGTAAATACACAAAACATGACACTTCATAAACTTGTACGATACGCTTGAAGTGCAAAACGATGTAATGACAATTTGCTTTTTCTGCCCAGTTATAAAATGGCGTTTGTACTCTCATGTTGTAATTGTGAAATGACTCTTTCGTCCATCACTCTTTCTTAATAATATAATAATATAGATTAATGTAAATTAATACGACATTTAATAGATATTTATTACTGATTTTAGATATATAACATTAAATTTATTTTTTTTTTGATGTTATTTTTTTTTTCTTTCTTCATGTTACTTTGATTGTGAAGAATCTGTAGCAGTTAGTGTTTATGAATTACCGAATGGACACAGGTGATGAATTCCATTTGTTTCTTCTGAATTCAAACCTTATGTTGGAGCTAAGTTTCGTACATTGGATGAAGTTAGTGTTATGTATGATGCGTATGCTGAGACGGCTGGTTTTTGAACTCGTTTAGGTACCACTAATAAGCGTGACAATATAATTAGAACTAAGTACATCTGGTGTTCAAAAGCAAATAAACCTAAGGATGAAAATGTTGAATCTATTAGAATTTCTTCAACCTCTAGTGCCTGTGGTGTCAACTTCAAAGTAACTGGCTGCAAAGCGTTCGTAAAAATTAACTTATAAAAGGTTCCTCATACTATAAAATATATGGTCAATCATGTACCTCTTTCTTCCAACCATCTTACTAAGAAAAAAAAAGGAAATTAGACTTTGCAACGAAAGAGTTTATTTCCAATTGGCGTTAGGTTTGTGTTGGGCAAACCAAAGCTTTCAAGCTTCATGTGGTATTAAAGGGTGGCCATCATAATCTGTAAAGTACACTAACAAATTACAATAATTTTGGTAGAGACATACGAGAATTGATTGCTGATGGAAATGCTTAGATGGTGGTTGATAAATTCAATGAACGTTTCAAGAATGTACAAAATTTCACTTTTAAATACCGAGTTGTTGGAACTAAGATTACGTCTTTATTTTGGGTTGATAATGTTTCATAAATCAACTATGGGGCATTTGGTGATGTTATGGCTTTTGGTGCAACATACTACACCAACATGTAAGTTATTTATTTTTGCATTTAATGTAATAAAAATATTTTTGTTAGTGACACAAATTGATTTTTTCTTGTAGGTATGATATGATCTATGTTTTGTTCACTGGTATTGATCACCATATGAAGTGCGTAGGCTTTGGTGTTGGTTTGTTGCACAATGAACCCGTTAAATCATACGCTTGGCTTCTTCAAATGTTTCTCGACGCACATGGTAAGTAATCAACTTTTGTTTTAACATATCAAGACCCTTCATGATATACATATAACATATAGTACAAACACGGCATACATATGTACATAAATTCAATGTTTTTACTGTTTGCTTTTATCCAGAAATTGTAAAATCACCGAGTTACTATTTTTTAGATTAATGGAAATCTTTTGAACAATACAAATCTTTGTCGATCGATTCACAAACTTGTTTGGAATGTTATATCGATGTGGGTACATTTGAATGTCGATGAAATCCATTGATGAATGAGTATGGGTTGCAAGACTATATATGGCTATCTGAAATGTATGCCATCAGGGATAAGTGAGTTCCTGGTTATTTTCGAGATATCCCTATGTGTTATTTAATGAAGACACCATCCAGGTTTTAGAGTGTCATTCATATCTTTAAAACAAATTCTAGTCTACACAATACTTTAGTTCGATTTATGTTGTGTTTTGAGACAACTATGGATGGCCAACAAAACGAGAAAGGTGTGATTTAAGATAAAACAGAAACAACCAACCCAAATTCATAACAAGAGCTCACCTTGCTCATTTATACATAACTATCTATATATTTTAAAGAGCATTTCGCCCTATAACATTCGCAGAGATTATTAGGGTCTGTTCCCACATTCACATAGATTTTTAAGGTATGTTCCCTACAATCGCAGATTATTATCGGGGCCTGTTCCCTTCATTCACAGAGATTATTAGCATATGTTCCCTACGTTCGCAGATATTATTAGGGTCTGTTCCCATCTTACTCGTACAACCATACATTCGTACAGTTATATAAATACATCCTTACACCTGTCCTTTCACAGACATATAACATTTAGAAGGCATACACTTACCACTTAAGGTAAGTGTATTAACTATAACATAAAGTATGCACACAACCCCGAAAACTTAACAGAGAAAAGGGGCTAGAAACTACATATGTCATGTTCCCTTTTGAGTTTATGGTCACACCTCTTCTCAGCTGGGCATGACTAACAGTGTAGAAATTAACAAGCATCACTTAACTACTCCTAACTATATCATATTTCTAGGTTAATGAAACCCTTAGCTAACGGGGGTCTGGGGGTAGCAGGGTTCTAAGGGCAGCAGCCCCTGGCAGGTCCAAGGGGCAGATCCCCTGGCTGGGGTTTAAACCCCCGTATATATTTCCAAGTATAAGAATACATATGCACCGCATATGTTGTATAGCATATGCGTCAAATACATACTTTCTTACACCTAGGCCGGATATCACTTCCTTTTATCCGCCGGATACAACCCCCACACATACGCAGTATATGGTCTTCCTTATCCGCCGTATATGGCTTCGCCAAATCCGCTGGCAATAGGCATATCTGCCCGTTAAGTGCGGGTTTGGTAATCTCTTTCGCGTTTTTAGGATTTTTCCGCGATTCCGGCGCCATCAGCCACCGTGTTTGGCCGGAAAATGTTCATTTTTGACCCAGGAAGCTTCGGGTGGTCTAGATCCAAGATAAGGTGACCCTTAAGTTCGACTTTTATCCAATAAACACCCGATTTTCACTAGATCTAGATCTGAACAGCCAATACGGTCTCTCGGAGCTGCTGAGATAAATCATCCTTACCTTTCTACGCTCCCGGTTTGTGCTCTTGAATGTTGTAGAGAGCGTTTTGTCTTAAGTGTGTGTTTTTGAGTGTGTAGGCTATGGTGAATAATGAATAGAACATGAAAGAGATGTATGGTTTTAAGAGTTTATATGCCCTAGTGTAACATTCGTCAAATTCAAACCAGAAAACCCGACCCACTTATTTTGTTATTATTACTTGGACTATCATTATTCATTATTAGTTCGTTATTACCCGACACTCGGTTTTGATTTTTGTTTATTATTAATTGTTATAACTATTAAACTAATACTTTTAGCTCCCTTAACTTAGCTTTAACCATTTTTGCACCCCCGCCTATAGACAAAGGACCAAAGTGCAATTAACTTCCAAACTTTCCCTCCTCTTTCTTCTTGACGAACCAGCCAAACACCCCCCCCCCCTCTTTTTCTTGCTCCCTAATTAAAGGATTATACGCGTAATTGAATGTATCAAATCAATTGTTGACAAAATTGAATCGATCGACACTCTATATGTGGAATATGATTCCCATTTGACAGCTAATTTGACTCTTTTCCAGCATTACAAATCCGAGGTTGAACCAACCTTAAAAAGAAATATATAAACAATATTAAGCCAATTAAATGGACACACACCATCCTCTTTCCATCGCCGTCATAACCCCTCCAATCAATTGAATTAAACTCGCCGTTTTCTTGTCTGTTCGTCATCAAACCCGCCGGCCAGGTTTAGCTTCCTTCACCCAAATCTAATCTTCGTTAGAGGTAATTGATATATAGGGTATAATCGGTTTTGATTGAGTGTTAAAACCCCTCTATCAATTCGAATCAATAGAGGGTGTATAATCATCAATTTTGGGTTTCTTCGAATTAGGGTTCTTAAGGGTTGGGAACCAATTTAGAAATCTGGTTAAATATTTTTTCTTTCATTCTTCAAACAGGTTGAAGCACCAGCCCAGTTGGCTGGTGCGCGGTATGTTAAATCTTGGAAACCGGCCAGGGCGCTGGTTCGATCCCCCTGACCCGGTTTTTGTTTATTATTATTTTTTATTATTTAGTTATTTTGCTTAACTAATCTATTTTATTTTATGTTATTAAATAATTGTTTTTAAAAAAAACTAATATATTTTTTTCTGTTCACTCGTTTAAAGAACCGAACCCGTCAAACTTCCCAAAATAACTTATCGATTTAACATCTCCGTATATACATATATACAACTTTACATATAGTTATAAATTTATATTTTCTTGATTTAAAAACCTAATATAATTTTAAAAGGTGACTATATTAAAAATAATTACCACCCGATTAACAAAACGTTCACCACTAATCTTTCATAACAATGGTTAGTTTATTATAAATGACTAAACATAATATATACATATTATATTGGCCTTTAAAAATTGAAAATAGTAAAAAGACAAAAATTGATTAAGTTTTCCAAATTCAACTTTATAAGTTGATATAAAATATATTTAATATTTTATCGATCCAAATCCTTTATAAACTCATTCTATCGTGCCTAGTTTGTTTAATTTAAATTAGATAATTATTTCATTTATACTTTTAACTTAGGATAACATGTGGAATTCGCCGCGTGACCGATCAACTCTCTTAATCCGACAACTTGTTAACAACACCTATATATTTCAGTTGAGTTTACATACCCCTTTTTCATCTTTTATATTTTGGGGGTAGCATGTATACTTTATTTACACTATTTACCACATTGATTCAAACACAATTCAATATATGTTTATGTGTGATTATTGCATGTTCTATGTTAATGCTCTATGTGCTCAATTGTTTATTTTATGTTTGGTGGTTGGTATCTCATCTTCATCTATTCTCATTTGGTACGATCATACATTTACCCAAGTACTTTGATTTCGTATCAATAAGAACGGGTCCACATCTATTTAGTTGTTTACATTTTCATAAGATTTGTAATACTCATCATTTACATATGAATTGTGATTAAATTATTTATATATAACTAAAACTTATGTATTCTCACCAACATTCGTGTTGACAAACTCTATTTTTATGCATGCTACAGGTACAAGTAATTTACATTGATCAAGATTAAAGATATTAGTTTTTTACCATAGGATATTATTCAAAATACAAAACATGATGTAATTGTTGTTTATTATTGAATTTTTGTACTTGTTTAATGTTAATGAAATTAAATAGTTATTGGCCGCTTTAATTAGTGTCTTCTGAGCTACTGTCCAATCAATACCTTACGCCTCGACATGTTCCGCCTTTGGTCGGGGTGTAACAGATTGGTATCAGAGCCGAAGGCTATAAGATAGGTGGTTAGATATAACGGCTTAGTAGCATGCTTAGGGTCCCTATACGTGATATGTCTTTACGTGTTTGCACCCTGAATTATATTATTGATTGCAGTAGCTTAAATACTATTTAATGATTTAATATTATTCTTGTACACAAAATCACACACTTTATCCGAGGCTATGCCTCACTCTCAAAATTGTTTTCAAACCTTAGAAAAAAAATGGGAAATTCCTTAAAAAATCCCGCCTTTTCACTCCCCTCTCCTTGAGAAAGATTCGTGTGAGGGATATGTAGTAAAATCTAAGAGTGACAACCTTGTTTACCGAACACTTGACACCAAGGCTTACGAGCCTAAGGAAGTGCAATGCACATAAATCTCAATCAACCGAGAGACCCAGTTGCCTTCCTGGAGTGATTAGTAAGGGTGTGGAACTTATTAGGCCAAAGCATATCACACCAAATGAACCGAATCTACTACCCTCATTGTATCAAACGTGGTCATGTGACAATCACACTCTTAAATCAACGATGAGGTTTTTGTCTAAATTTTTTTTTATTTTGTTAAGAATGAATATTTTCTCAAATTATCAATTTCATCAATACTTTAAGTTAAGGTTATTAAAATTTTATCTTGTATTCTCATGAATTTTCACAAAACTAGAAATTTCACATAGTTATACAATTTTTTTCTTTTTCCAAAACATAATAAATTTTTCACGTGTCGTCATTGTAGCATGTCTTCTTACCACCTTATCAACCATAACCGTCGCACCGGCAACTCGGGACGTAGCATGTCATCCCGCATCGCTAAGGGAATCGTGGAAGCCCTCCCAACAATCATCTCTCAACTCCAAACTGTAAATGTCCCCTACATCATCCACAACTCCGAACCCAATTGCTTTCTCCATCAAACAATTCAAGAATGCTAACTCGTCCGAATACTTCGGCATCGACGGTGCTACTATTCTCCTCCAATGGTTCAAAGAAATGGAGAGCGTGTTCCTCCACTGTGAATGTCCCGAGGACAAGAAAACCACTTACGCCTCTAGCGTACTTAAGAAGAATGCCCTCAATTGGTGGAACGGTGAGAAGTGCACGCTTGGCGCTGAGGTTGCCATGGCCTTGCAATGGGATGAGCTCAAGAAACTCACGCTCAAGAAGTTTTTCCCGAAACATGAGCTTCGGAAGTTGGAAGAGGAGTTTTGGAATTTGAAACAAGAAAGTGGTAATGACACCATCTACAACGATCGTTTTCATGAACTGAGCTTTCTCATCCCTCACATGGTCACTCCCCTTGAACGTTCAATCGACAAGTACATCTCGGGTTTGCCTATGCAAATCCGAGATTCCATCCTACGTCGTGACCCTCAAACCCTCCATGATGCCATCACCTTATCCGGTACCCTCACCGAAAACCACGTTAAGGCCGAGACCTTGACACGGAAAAATTCCAAGAAGCCAAATGATAAGCCTAAATCCAAGCCCACCAAAGAACCCAAGCCCGAATCTTCCAAACCTGAGTCTTCTAAGCTCGAATACTTCAAGCACAATAACAACAACTCTCCCCACTATTGCAGCAATAAAAGAAAGTTCAATTCCCAAAACTATGTCTTGGACCAATCGCAAGCCCAATCCACCAAGAAGCCCTACACAGGACCCCACCCATTATGTGATAAGTTTACCTTTCACCATTTTTCTAACCTCAAGTGTCGACAATGCACCCATTGCAATCGATTTGGTCACCTCTTTACCACATGTCGTGAACACAACCAACTCATGATGCAACTATTTACCTCACCCCAAACTTTACCTTATGCTCAACCGTTTACTCAATCACCCTCAACTATTAGAGCTTGCTACAATCGCGGAGACCCTAACCATTATCGAAGTGCATGCCCAAGAATCACACACATGAACCAGATTCAATCCTACCCAAACCAAAACACTCAATACCAAGCTTACCAAGGCCAAGAAAATGAACTTCAACCAATCCAAGCTCAACCCATCCAAGCAATTCAAACCCAACCCATTCAACCCATTCAAGTCAACCAAATCCCAATCAACCAACCAACCACAAGTAACCAAGCTACTCAAGGACAAGTGTGTTACATCAACGGTTTCTAAGTTTAAGCCTAACCCTTTATGAAGACATGCTACACAAAAGACGTTTATTTTACTTAGTTATTTTCTTTTAAAACTAATGTATTGACTTCATTAAATCTTTAGTTTTGTTATGAATGGGATTTATGGTTATTTATAATGGTATTCAATCTCTCACTTATTCATAATATGTCATTTATTGCACTATTTATGGTTACACAATTTATTATCATGATTTGAGTGGTCTATGACCGGTTATTTACCGGGACTATGTGCATGGTGATGTGCATAGTTATCTAATAGTACCATATTTGTATCATAAACTACTTATGACCGATTTTCTACAAACGTTTTGGAAATTGGGACTATGAACATGTGTTGTACATCGTTATCTAATAGGAGTCACATGTACAAATTTTATTTCGATATTTAAATACATGGCTACCCAAACCCTCCAAACTCACAACATACTCACGGTACTCTTACCTCATCTTTGTTTCAAACCTTATCTATTATTATATTCATAAGTCACGTGATTCGTTTGTTGTGTGAACCTATTTATTATTGCGAGAATTTTGTCGTCATCTCAAGTATTTTCTCTACATCGTAGTGTAAGTTACTTATATAATCTCAAAATTTTCCTTTATCTATTTATTTCATTTTTTTGCTATTACTCTGGATGGTTAACTTCAACAATTTCATCATTTTTAGGATTATTTTGCTAGTTAGTTATGTTCACCAATTTTCATTCATTTTTTAGTTCATTGCTCTTGATCAAATGATATCGATTTAAAAGTTTTCTTTTACCCTTGTTTTAAAACCCGCACAACGGGTGGAACCATGTGCATCATGCGACGATCTAAATAATTATGAGTGAACGCATAATTATCAAAATCCTCGCATGGAACACATGGTGAATACGGTTGTGTGTCATAACTCGGATCCTAGGTTGATTTTGGGTAACGGTACAAATACAGATGGAATAAGGGCATGATGGATACGCCGCCGGTAGATCCTATATATAAGTGTCCTTATCACATCTTCCATTTGTAGCGATAAACGGGCCATTCGAAGTTTCGTGTTATTATTTATTTTAAAAAAAATCCTCTATTGATTTTGTTTTTCCCTTCTTTTTATTATGGTATTTTTTTTCTTTCTTTATTCTTTCTTCTTTAATTTCGGGACGAAATTTCCAAAAAGTTGTGAATACTGTAACATTCGTCAAATTTCAAACCAGAAAACCCGACCTACTTATTTTATTATTATAACCTGGACTATTATTATTCATTATTACTTTGTTATTACCGACACTCGGTTTTGATTTTTTTTATAATTAATTGTTATAACTATTAAACTAGTACTTTTAGCTCCCTTAACTTAGCTTTAACCATTTTTGCACCCCCACCTACAGACAAGGGACCAAAGTGCAATTAACTTCCAAACTTTCCCTCCTCTTTCTTCTTCTTCACGAACTAGCCAAACACCCCCCCTCTTTTCTTGCTCCCTAATTACGGATTATACGTGTAATTTAATGTATCAAATCAATTGTTGACAATTTTGAATCGACCGACACTCTATATGTGGAATATGATTCCCATTTGACAGCTAATTTGACTCTTTTCCAGCATTAACAAATCCGCGGCTGAACCAACCTTAAAACGCAATATATAAACGATATTAAGCCAATTAAATGGACACACACACCATCCTCTTTCCATCGCCGTCATAACCCCTCCAATCAATTGAATTAAACTCGCCATTTTCTTGTTTGTTCGTCATCAAACCCACAGGCCAGGTTCAGCTTCCGTTCACCCACATCTAATCTTCGTTAGAGGTAATTGATATATAGGGTATAATCGGTTTTGATTGAGTGCTAAAACCCCTTGTCAATTTGAATCAACTGATGGTGTATAATCATAAATTTTGGGTTTCTTCAAATTAGGGTTCTTAAGGGTTGGGAACCAATTTAAAAACAGGTTGAAGCACTAGCCCAGTTGGCTGGTGCGTGGTATGTTAAATCTTGGAAACCGGCCAGGGCGCGGGTTTGATCCCCCCTGACCCGGTTTTTGTTTATTATTTTTTTTATAATTTAGTTATTTTGCTTAACTAATCTATTTTATTTTATTTTATTAAATACTTATTTTCAATAAGACTAGTATATTTTTTTCTGTTCACACGTTTAAAGAACCGAACCCGTTAAAATTCCCAAAATAACTTATCGATTTAACATCTCCGTATACACATATATACGACTTTACATATAGTTATAAATTTATATTTTCTTGATTTAAAAACTTAATATAATTTTAAAAGGTGACTATATTAAAAATACTTTTTACCCGATTAACAAAACATTCACCACTACTAATCTTTCATAACAATGGTTCGTTTATTATAAATGACTAAATATAATATATACATATTATATTGGCCTTTAAAAATTAAAACTAATAAAAAGACAAAATATGATTAAGTTTTCCAAATTCAACTTTATAAGTTGATATAAAATATATTTAACACTTAATCGATCCAAATCCATTATAAACACATTCTATTGTGCCTAGTTTGTTTATTTTCGATTAGATATTTATTTCATTTATACTTTTAACTTAGGATAACCTGTGGAATTCGCCGCGTGACCCATCAACTCGCTTAATCTGACAACTTGATAAAAACACCTACAAATTTCAAGTGAGTTTACATACCCCGTTTTCATCTTTTATATTTTGGGGGTAGCATGTATACTTTATTTACACTATTTACTACATTTATTCAAACACAATTCAATATATGTTTATGTGTGATTATTGCATGTTCTATGTTTATGCTCTATGTGCTCAATTGTTTATTTTATGTTTGGTGGTTGGTATCTCATCCTCATCTATCCTCATTTAGTATGATCATACATTTACCCAAGTACTTTAATTTTGTATCAATAAGAACGAGTCCACATCTATTTAGTTGTTTAGATTTTCATAAGATTTGTAATACTCATCATTTACATATGAACTGTGATTTTATTATTTATATATAACTAAAACATATGTATTCTCACCAACATTTATTTTAACAATTTTTATACATGCTACAGGTACTAGTAATTTACTTTGATCAAGATTGAAGATATTAGTTTTTTACCTTAGGATATTATTCAAAATATAAAACATGATGTAATTGTTGTTTATTATTGAATTTGTGTACTTGTTTAATGTTAATGAAATTAAATAGTTATTGTCGCTTTAATTAGTGTCTTCTGAGCTATTGTCCAATCAATACGTTAC
This sequence comes from Bidens hawaiensis, assembly GCF_021521415.1. NCBI lineage: Eukaryota > Viridiplantae > Streptophyta > Magnoliopsida > Asterales > Asteraceae > Bidens > Bidens hawaiensis. The sequence continues at coordinate 13,082 of NW_027497212.1, read as the reverse complement.
GCCTCGACATGTTCCGCCTTTGGTCGGTGTGTGACAACTAGGCCCATAATCTCCCAAGTCCATGATTTATTCTAACTCTATTTATTTTAAACCTGCTATCATTGATTTATTATTTTATTATTATTTTTGAAAACGCTGGATGTTACAGTAAACATATGTACATTATCATTTATCTTAATTGTACATATGTATATACAGAATAACATGTATAAAATTAAAAAAAATAAGTATTATACATATGTGTATAATTTTGCTAAACCGATATTTTTTTAATTTTTTTTATTTTTTTATGAAACCAGGATGAAAAATAAAAATTTCTAGTATATTAACTTTTTGCATTTTCGCGTTTGTTTTTTGTTTTATATTTTTTTCTAAAAGAATTTTTTTGTGGTCCAAAATGGTTCTCAAAGTTCCTAATTTCAAAATAGTTCTCATATGATCCTAATTATATATATATATATATATATATATATATATATATATATATTAAATATTTAGCATATTATAAAAATGTAAAACAAAAACTTAATGTTATGATAAGAATTTAGAATTTTTATGACATGTTTAAGTGTTACAATAATTCAATTATGATTAGATATTTTATACTTAATGGTTGCGATAAATAAATACATATGATTTACAAAACAAAATCAACACTTTGAATAGTGAAAATGCATTTTTTTAAAGTCACCACATATAATATGAAAATATATAAGTTACACACATTTAAAAAGTTCATATTTTATGTGTTATGTGTTTAATGTGCTCTACTTGGTTTAAATGGTAAACTATTAGCTTAAAGGGTCGAAAATACGACATTCCGACGCAAAACCGAAAGCGTTTCAAAAACTGTTTTAAAACAGAAAAAACCATTTTTTAAATATATTTCACATATTATAATGTATATAATAAATCCAAGTTGGTAAAACATGATCACAGGCGGTTCGCTTCGCGAAACACGACGTAAAAACGTAAAAATTGACAATTTTATGTAACTGTTAACAAAACTGAAAACAAAAATATTTTTTAACTAAACTTTTAAACTAATATCTTTTAACTATAAAAAGTGTTTTCATACTCAAAACCATAAATTTAAATTCCGTTTCCGGTTTCGGTTAATAAAATAATAATATTAGTTATTATGATATGGGCTTGTATTGGGTTAAATAATGTGGGTAATGGAGTTGGATTAAAAAGGACGGAAGAAATACCATGGGCTTAAGCCCATGACCAATGATATAAATATCATAATTATCCATTAAATCCATTCATTTCACCTATTCCATACACCATCCAAAACACACACTTAAGCCCTCTCTCCCTATTTCTCTCTTTCCCTAACCAAAACCAAGAAGAAAAACCGATCCCGGCCTGAGGTAATGATAGTATGATATTACATGGATCCTAAACCGCTAGATCTAGTCGCGGAACGATGACCCGACACCCTCAACCGTTAAAGTTACGTGATCCAGATGGAATCGGGTATAAACCGATCAAAAGACAAGCTCAGGGGTCACCCTAGCTCGGATCCGGATCGAACGGGACAAACAACGGTGAAAAACGGTGTGAAAACACGTTTTTCCGGCCACCGCCCGTTTTTCTGGCACGGCGGGCCGGAAAGGCGGCGCGAGCATTTAAGGATGTCATATAATGTTTCTGACATTCTCTGACCTAACCATAATTCGTTACAGAAAAATAACGAATGAGCAGCCAGTTCGTTATGCCCATTCGTTAAGGGAGCATGACGAACTAACCCCATTCGTTATGCCATTCGTTAATCCAATTCGTTTGGAGAGGATAACGAATAAGCCCTCATTTGTTATAGAGTTCATTCGTTAGCCAGACCAAATGAATGAGTCCATTCTTTATAAAGGCCAATTCGTTATAAAGGCCAGTTCGTTATGAGGGTCAGTTCGTTATAAGTTAAGAAGTAACGAATGAATCTCATTCGTTAACGAACTGGATAACGAATTAGGTTTGAAATAATGACAGAAAGCCCCCTGGACTTGGAATAAAATGAATTAATTACAAAGAAGCCCTTGAACTTTATGAGTTAGTAAATAAAATAATAAATTAGAATTCTAATGAAAAATGTGTTAAGACAGTTAATGGACCCCAGCCAGGGGTTCTGCCCCTTGAACCCTACTAGGGGCCGCCGCCCCTAGAACCCCGTTGCCAGTGGCGCTGCCCCCGGACCTCCACTCGTTTAAGGGTTATAATTAAACTAGAAACATGATATAGGTAGTGATAGTTAACTAATACGTGTAAATGTATACAGTTAGTCGCGCACAGCTAAAGAAGGGAATAACCATTAACGGTGAATGTAACAGGACTCAGGTGAATTTCTAGCCCCTTTCCTTGTTATGTTTTCGTGGTTGTGGGCATACTAAATGTGAATGTTAATACACTTTCCTTAAATGGTAAGTGTATGCTATAATGATTGATGTGATAGTATGTATGAATGTTATGAATGAATGCTTGTCGGTGCGTGAGCGATCTTCGGATATTACGCGCATCTCCAAGGGAGGTGATTTATGACCATTGTATGAATGATAAATGAATGATTATACGTATGTATGAATTATGCAGTTAAATGTATGTGTAAAGATGTGTATATATGGTTGAAAGGAAAGAAGGGACCAGACCCTACTAAAATCTGAGATAAAAGGGACCAAAACCTAATAATATCTGAGATAGAGAAGAAAGGGACCAGGCCCTACAATATCTGAGATGGTAAAGATAGTTATGTATGTATTATGAAGGTGTGAAAGTATGATGAAATGAGAGAATGTATGAACGAGTCTATGAAAGTACGAAAGAAAGAAAGTATATATATGTGTACGAACTAAAGAAAGGTAAGATGCTAAGTATGTAATGCGTATCTTCGCATACGTATGTATGTAAGTAAGTGATTGTATGTTTCCTGATTAACTAGAACTCACTCAGCGTAGCTGACTTTTTGTATGAACGCAGGTAAATAGACTGAGGCAGCTGGCTTAAGGGGAACACATGCAGGATTTGAAGACGCTGGCATCTGAAGACTTGCCATGATGTTTCGATAATATATTTTATGTTTTGTTTTAAAAAGACAAGTTATGAATGTTTGTAATGAATGGTTGACTTTTAATATTATTACGCGAAAGTTTTAATTCACTCTGATATTTAGAGTTGGGTTTACGAGTAAATCCGACGCCAAAGTAGGGAACCGGGAACGGTGCTTTAAAATAAAATATTTATACAAAACATTAACCGGTTTGTAGTTAGATGCAAAACCGGTATAACCGGAGAAACGATTTAAAAAAATTAAGTTTATAAAACTTGGAATAAATGTGTATAGTTTCAGCAATAACACTATACTAAAACTTAAGTTTGATAAACATAAGTAATCTTTAATTAATAGTTAATAGTAATATCTATGTGCATAACTTGTTTAGTTAAGTGTTTTATATGCAAAGAAATGAGTAAGTTAGACTTACAATAATAGAGGACTATAATGTGTTAGGAATTTTGTGCTTGTGAGAGATTTAACAATTTGAACTTAAACGAACTAAAGGTCTCTAGTGGGTCGTTTGAACACAAAAATAATAAAACAATGAAAATAAACGTTTTTAAAGAATAAAACGTTTGTGTGAACACATTAAGTTGAATTGTAACATCTCAAAATTTCCAAAATAATATTAATTAAATTATTTAATATTGGAGGGAAAGTTTACTCGGGTTAACGGGAAATAATTAAATAGAGTAGGAGTTGGTATGGGTGGGGCTACTGTTGGGTAATGGATATGGGTTATGGACTTGGGTTATGAAGGAAAAAGGGAAAGACCATGGGCCTAAGCCCATGATCCATAATTATATAAACCTTAAATCACCATTTAATCCTTCATTTCTCATATTCTATACAACACCAAAACAAACACTTATCTCTCTCTCATCCTACCTTCTCTCTCTAGCCAAAATAAAAGAAGAATTGATTTCCGACCCGAGGTAATGATAGTATAATGTTGTTTATACTCAAACCCGTTAGATTTAGTCATGAAACGACGAGCCGACACCGTTATACCATTAGAGTCATGAGATCCTGATGGAATCGGGTATAAACCGAACCTAAGATGAGCTTAGGGGTCACCCTAGCTCAGATCTGGATCAAACGGGACGAAAAATGATGAAAACGGTGGTGAAACAGATGAGATATCGTTTTTCCGACGATATCCCGGTTTTCTGGCCAAGGCGGCACCGGAATTGGGTGTACGAGGTAAGGATGTCAGAGAATGTTCTCTGACATTCTGACCTAACCCTAGTTCGTTAGTGGTGACTTAACGAACTAGAAGGCAATTCGGTAATCCGTTTCGTTAAGAGGAAGTAACGAACTAGAAGCAGTTCGTTAAGTCATTTGTTAAGGATAAGTAACGAAGAAGCTCCAATTCGTTAAGGGAGAACTGACGAATGAACCCCTAGTTCATTATGGGTTCAGTTCGTTAAAGGACTAGTTCGTCATAAAGGTCCAATTCATTATGAAAGAGGACGAACTAGTATAACGAATCAGCTAAGGAAAGATAACGAATCAGATCAGGTGCTAGATAATGAATTAGATTGTGATGTGATAACGAATTAGGCTTAATTCGATATGGAAAATGTAACACCCCGTAACCGCAGCGGAAACGTAAACGGGATGCAACAGACACCTCTGATATCAACCACATTGTTTATAAAGAAAACTGAATACATTAATATACTTCAAATTACATTATCTCATATTTCATTACCGTCTAAGTGATACACACATCATACAATACGATACATAATTCTATTTATTATAATGTATCCTAACATCCAGCCCGCAAATCTTACACACATCAAGCACTTAGCACGTAAGCAATCACTTCATCTTAATTGTACCTGAAAAGCATGTGAGAAAACGGGTCAACTACGAATAGTTGGGGAGTTTCACAATTCGGGTAAACCATGATAAATCATTATCGAAATATAATATTATCGATGTAATTATGCTGAGCCCACAAGTGAAACCTCTGACTATCACACACAATCCCCGTGGCATATCCCCCGCCCACGGACCCGTGGCATATCCCCCGCCCACGGAAATGCCCCAAACCGCTATGTCTAACATTACATAGCAAAATATATATAACACCCAAAATAGACATGTGCAACTGGCTGGGAAACATCAGCAAATCCATGCCGGACCAGTTGGGTTTGTCAGACCAATAGTACTATCCACACTCTACCGGCTTTCAGTTAATCACTCGTGTTCCGGGGCCTTAGAATGTTAGCAACTCAGACAATTACCATCTTAGTACATTTCCGTACGATTCCCGTACAATAAAATATATATATAAATCCACGCAAATCCATGCGTTCAGTATGTACTTAAACATTTCAGGAGTAACATGCTTCCGCCACGGGAAAATATTTAAAACAATTCAGTAAAAAGGGGCTCGTGAAACTCACCTTAGCACACGCAAGCAGGTAACAACAATCATTATCAGTTAACACGTCCAATCTGTAATATGATCCCTACGATCGTTACTATACACTCATATTAATATAACTTTAACCATATCAACCGGTACATCTGGGGACACTGTTAACCCAGTACTGTACCCGTTCCGGGGGCAATGTTAACCCAGAACACTTCTCCGGACTCAGATTGTGATATAGTTTAGAGTTCCATGGTCACAATTACTATTAGTCGTTTTTCTCGTTTTGCGTGCCTAGCACGGTTATCCGTTTTTACGTTTCAAAAATGAGTTTTGTCACACACGACCCGAAAGTAGTTGTTGACTGATAATTTAATTAGAGGATGTGAAATTATAGCTCTGTTTAGACGCCCCGATTGGCCGCGGGACCCGTTTCCGTCTTTAGCGTACCGGAAACTGTTAAATCGGACAAAAATTACTCAAATCATCCGAATTATTTTCGGATGATTTATTTTTACTTGTTTAACTCATTTATATGAAAGTAGTCCATTTTTAGGGTTTTTATACACCAGTCAGCTCGCTTATGCGAACTTTACCGGTTTACGCCTTTTAAACTTTAAAAGTTTGTTTTTGCACAAATAATTATCCGTTTAATCTCGGATCTTGAAATTTTGCACAAATCACTTTTTGACAGTGGGGAATTTTATAAAAATATTTCCAGAATTAATTTCTATATTTAAAATTTATTTATCTATTTTTAAACACCATTTAAACACTAAATATGTCGTAAATACCAAACGATCTTAGAAAAATCCCAAATTCTTCCTGGATGTCCCCTGCCTTCCACATAGTCCCCTGTAATTTTTCCAGAACCAAAATCTCATTTTACATGCCATTTTCACTAAAACCGAGCTAGAAAACCCTAGAACTCGTTTAACCGAAAAACCTACTTAGACTTCTCCAACTGACCTCAAAGCCTACTTTTGTGTGTGACTTATACATGATATAAAAAGCTTATCTACAATTTTCCAGAATTTTTCATGATATTTAACTATTTTTCACCATTTTTAGCCAAAACCGAGCATTAAATTCACCAAATATTCATCCTTTATCCAAATATTACCAAAAATTTACAGAACTCTTATTTTCATGTGTTTAACACCTCTGTAAAATTTCATGACCTAACTCTAAAGCATCAACAATCTGTCCAAAAACTCCAAAACCGAACATAACCGAATATACCTTTCGTTTTCCGCCACTACAAGCTACAAACTCGTCTTTCCGCCTTATCTACCACTAAATACAGAACCTACAACCAACATACCACAATACCAAGCAAGTTACACTCACAATCAAGCCTCTTACACTATAGTTTCGGTTATTGTTTCAAAACTAAAGTTTAAACCGTAAAAATTCGTTTTTGATTCGTTTAACTCCTTTCTTGGACCAAGATCCCTTGTATAACCCGTATACATCACTTGATCATGCAAGAATCGGTTTTCATCATTGAAACCTCATTTTCTTGCAAATAAACTCAAGAAACGAAGATGAACACGTAAATAACTCGATTTTTACCTCGGTTTCTTTGCTATAATTCCGGGTTTTCTTGATCATAATGTGGAAAGGAGATGGAATGTTGCATTGGTTGTTTAGAAAAAAGAAAAATAATAAGACAATGGGGATGGGAGTTCCGATCGGAATGTATGAGGGGTGGGGTGGGACCCACCTCTCCATTCTAGGCCACATGTTTGGATTTCGGATATCCGGATAATGTTTTGGATAATCTGGTTCAGTTCGTTTTTCGGTTAAATGTCTAATTCGGCTTAAAACGAGGTTAAAACGGTCGTTTTTCGGCTTAAAAATGAAATTTATATAAAACTGATTTAAAAACTTTAAAGAACTTAAACCATGACTTTTATTAACTTAAAACATCATATTATTAATAATTGCGCATCTTTTTCTGCTTGATCGATTGTCTCTTGCTTGGTTTGGTATTAAAGGTTTCGTTTAATGTACCGACGTACCATTAAATCGAAATTCTTTTTCTGTGCCTTAATTCACTTATCCCGAAGCTTTAATACTTCGTAAACATCACTAAATATCATATATCTCGTCTATAATTGAACCCTCGATTCGTTCGGGTTTCAATAACTATCGATCGATTAATCGCATATTCAATACGATGAATTATATATTCACGTACAATCAATACAGTGAACCATGTATTCTCGTATAATTACTATGGTAATTCATGTACCCGACATTAAATATAACGTAACTATTGTCTACCGGTTAGGGTATACTTGGTTTCGTCGGAATTGTTACAGAAAATGTGATGGTGAATAAAATAATAATTTAAAATCTTAATGGGAAATGTGTTAAGATAGCTCGACTCCAGCCAGGGGCTCTGCCCCTTGGACCCTGCTAGGGGTTGCCGCCCCTAGACCCCACTGCCAGGGGCGCTGCCTCCGGACCTCCGTTCGTTGAGGGTTGTAAATAGACTAGAAACTCGATATAGATAGTAATAGTTAATTGATATGTGTATTTGTTATACAGTTAGTCGCGCACAGCTTAAGAAGGAGTAACTGTTAACCGAGTTCAGGTGAGTTTCTAGCCCCATTCCTTGATATGTTTTCAGGGCTGTGTGCATACTCGATGCGAAGTGTGAATACACTTACCTTAAGTGGTAAGTGTATGCTATAAGGTTTGATGTGAAATATTTATGTATGTTATGAATGGATGTATGTTGGTGCGTGAACGATCTTCGGATATTGCACGCGTAGACAGGGAAGGTTAGTCGGTGTGCGAACAATCTTTGGATATTGTGTGTACCGTCATTCGGGAATGATCCCCAAGTGGTTATTAGTGTGTATATAAATGTTGTGATGTAACTTTATTATTATATGAATGACGTGATGATATAAAGTGTGTTGTAGACAAGTAGAAGTAGGGTGTGATAGAAGTGGCAAGGGTCTAGTAAGAGTGTTAGTGGCTTGACGAAAGTACGTGGTAGGGTAAGCCTATGTGTGATTTCGTTATTAAAGTGGCAAAGTGGCATAACGTTATTCGTTATTAAAGTGGCATAAAGTGGCATAATGTTATTCGTTATTAAAGTGGCATAAAGTGGCATAAGTGGCTAAGCTGTAGGGGTAATTAAGAGGCTAAGCTGTAGGGGTAATTAAGTGGTTAAGTAGTAGCAGGTTAGACAGTGGATTATGTGTTTTCGGATACGCATTATGTGTGTAGTGGTTGTATGACAAGTTTCCTGATTAACTAGAACTCACTCAGCGTAGTTGACTTTTAGTATGCACGCAGGTATACATGTGTATTGAGAGAGCATGAGGAGGACACATGGCATGGATTGAACGGATGACATCTGAAGATAGAAGAAATGATGTTTTAAATATGATGTTTTATGTTATGGTTTTAAAGTAAAGATTAAATGTTTTGTAACGAATGATTGATGTTTTATATTCCGCGAAAGGTTTTAATAAACTCTGATTTGTAGAACTGTGTTTCTGAGTAATTCCGACGCTAAAGTAGGGCTACCGGGAACGGGGCCTTACATGAATGAACAACTTAAAATTTATAAAAATGAATAGATTATTAAAACGTGCACTATATTAATAGGACACAATTGTTTGGACGTTATTGACGCATTAACCGTTAAAGGTGAGTTTCTCACAATCCCCACTTTTTGAATGTTTTTAATGTTTATTAATGTTTTTGGGGGAAGAACATGTTTCATGAAATGCGTTTTATTTTAACAAATGTATCTAATGAGCTGATTTAAATTAGACTGGCATAAATTGTCCGGTATAAATTAACAAGTCGTTAGAACAGTTAACCTCAAAGTATGGCATAAAAGTATTAATAGATCTATTAGGGTGACGCTCTGTCACTTTCGGTGACGCCCTGTCACTTTCCAATTGCATTGGGTAAAGTTGGGACAAATATTTTGAGTATGATATGTTTCGGGTTATTAATTTAATAGTCATACATGTGTAATATTCTTAGCTAGTTTCTTACTAATACAATTTGTTTAAAGAAATGAAATGTTAATAATAAAAACTTTAGGAAATTTTTGTTTAAATGTTACCTTCATAAGAATTCGAAGAGGATTTTGTGTGATTATGATTTGTCATACTTTGTACCATTAAATCGAAATTCTTTTTCTGTGCCTTAATTCACTTATCCCGAAGCTTTAATTCTTCGTAAACATCACTAAATATCATATATCTCGTCTATAATTGAACCCTCGATTCGTTCGGGTTTCAATAACTATCGATCGATTAATCGCATATTCAATACGATGAATTATATATTCACGTACAATCAATACAGTGAACCATGTATTCTCGTATAATTACTATGGTAATTCATGTACCCGACATTAAATATAACGTAACTATTGTCTACCGGTTAGGGTATACTTGGTTTCGTCGGAATTGTTACATTCTCCCCCCGTTAAGAAATTTCGTCCTCGAAATTTTACACGCCCACTATCCCCTTCCGAGAGAAAGGTGGGGGGTTTTTCCTTCAGAATTCACCCTCGCGTTACCAGTTATAATCTGGTCCTCGCTGTGAATTCCACTTAATCTTAATCAATAAAGCTTGGTGTGTCCAAAATGTTTAGTTTTCCCGTCTACTAACTCTACGGAATTATTTATGATATCAGGCATGTCTTCCATGAGTACTTCCATTACTGGTACTTTCGTTGCCTCGTTGCATAGGTACTTTTCAATCCGTATACATGGCCAAAACATCGTGTATAGTACTTAGCCCCTGGAGTACTTTAATCGATAGGCTAAATGACCAATCATGGAGATAGTCTCATGAGATCCAATATATTAAGGAGCTATTTTCGGTTTTGCCAAACCTCATATCACCTCTCTAAGGTGATGCCTTAAAAATGCCTTGTCACCTCTTTCCAGTGACAATGGTTTCCTTTGAATATTGGCATACATCCTTTGCCAATCTCGCGCTGCTTTCAGCTTATCTTAAATATTATAAATCCTATTGGTTGTTTCTCGAATCAATTCAAATCTTATGGCTTGATCGACGCCCATTTTCAATTTAACAAATTGGTGATAACTACTTCACCCATAGAAAGCTTCAAGCTCTCGATGCTTCCTTCCCTCCTTCCAATAATGGAAGTAGGATGACTCTTTCGATCTGAGATCATTGAAAATGGTACTCCACGACGAGATACCATTTCCCCATCAGGAATTTGGGCGAGAATTCATTGTGGTAATCGTCATGGACTGGGATGAAACGTGAGGATTGGTTAATCGATCCGCGATTACCCAATTTACATCATGCCTTTGATATACCTTGGGAATTTGCGTCCCGAAATCCATTGTAATTTATTCCCACTATCATTGGCGAATTTTTCTGTCGTTGTGGCGTTCCCTAGGGTTTTCGGTGTGCAGCCTTATCTCTTGCATAACTTACATATTCACCAACATACATAATCGTATCTTTCTCCAAACTCGGCCATTAATAAAATCCTTTCAGATATTCGTATCATCAATAGTCTAATCCGATCCCGGATGTATGGAATATTTCGATCTATGCGCTTCGTCCATGATTAATTCACGAAGGTCATGGAGGGTCGGGATCCAAACCCGATTTTTTTTAAAGTAGAGAATTTCGTCCACGCGCTGTTCGAAGTTCTTCTCATTGCCGTAAAGTTCCTCCTTTTCCAATTGTTCCTCTTTCAACGCCTAACGTTGAGCGACTCGAATCAGGTCCGAAAGGTTCGACTGGACTATCATCCCCAGCACTCGCACTCGCAATGGCTTAACCCGATCTTTCCTACTCAAGGCATCGGCTACGACGTTGGCCTTGCCGGGGTGATAACGGATGTCACAGTCATAATCGCTTAACAACTCGACCCATCTTCGTTGCCTCATATTCAGTTCTTTTTGATCGAATATGTGCTGCAAACTTTTATGATCGGTGAAGATGGTGCACTTCGTACCGTAGAGATAATGTCTCCAGATTTTAAGTGCGAAGATAACCGCTCCCCGTTCTAAGTCGTGAGTAGTGTAATTTTTCTCGTGTACTTTTAACTGTCGGGAAGCATAGGCTATAACCTTATTATACTGCATCAACACGCATCCTAACCCTTTACGCGATGCGTCACAATACGCGACAAAACCATTGTCTCCATCGGGGAGACTTAAAATCGGCGCTTGGCACAATTTTAATGGTTTCTATCTTATTTGGATCTTTGTGAAATCCTTGTTGCTTTACAACATGACCAAGGGATTATGCCTTCTTTATTCAAAATCACATTTCGAAAACTTCGCGTATAGCTCCTCTTGCTTTAACACTTCCACAATTTTCCTTAACCGTCGTTCGTGCTCTTCTTTACGTTGCGAATATATCAAAATATCATCAATGAATGTTATGACAAATTTGTCAAAATAAAGTTTACAGACTCGGTTCATGAGTTCCATGAATGCTGCCGGCGCATTTGTTATCCCGAAAGGCATAACTAAGAATTCATGATGGCCGTAGCGAGTCCGAAACGCTGTTGTTGCAACGTCCTCACGATTTTCATTTGGTGATAACTATATCTAAGACCAATTTTCTAAAAATAAATCGCCCTTTGCAGTTGGTTAAACAGATCGTTCACTTCGAAGAAGTGAATACCTATTCTTGATCTTCACTTTATGCAATTCTCTCTAATCAATACATATCCTAACACTTTCGTCCTTCATTTCCCAAATAACACTGGTGCACCCCATGGTGACTAACTAGGTCGTATAAAACCTTTATCCAATAATTCTTGCATTTCAGTTGGTGCAAGTCGGTAAGATGCTTTAGCAACAGGGCCAACTTGAGGTATTAAATCGATTCTGAATTCGACCTGTCGGGTTGGCGGTAATCCAGGAAGTTCTTCTGGGAAAACTTTCGGATATTTACGTATCACCAAAACATCTTCTATATGTTTTCTTTTAAATCTGTGGCAATCCCGTTTGTTAAATACACCACGTCTTTTTGACGTAAATATTATACCATCTCAAGATGAGATTAGAGTGGTAACATAATACCGTACACTTTTCTCTGTATCTAATCGCTTCATCGTCCGAAGGAGAGCTTCTAATCATCTTCTTTTCATATTTGATTTCAGCTTCATGTTGAATTAGCCAATCCATGTTAGCTGTTACGTCAAACTTCTTAACTTTACTGGTCGTAGGTCGATAAGGAAGGTTAATCGTTCAGAATAATAGGACAATTCCGAACAATTTAGTTAACCATTAGGGGTTTACCGTTAGCGATTCTACAGTATAGGGTTCTATAGTTTCACTAATCGGTATCTTTCCAAATGATAGGAGGTTAACAGGAACTAACTTCTATCGACGACCGTAAAAATATCACTGAAGTCTATTGATTTAAAACTACAATGTACTTAATACCACCTTTGGATCATGACGGGCTTTATTCGAATTACTCACAAAGCACGGCTCCTTGCTTGATCAGAGGTTGATGCTTGTCATGAGGTTCGTCTTCTAACGAAACCTTGGTTCAACTTTGGGCAATTTCTCTTGAAACGTTCTGTATTGCCACATTCATAGCAGGTACAACTGTTTGGCGTAATTTGATTTCTTTGGATGGATTGTTATTGGAGCTGTTGGG